>NC_088309.1:20873507-21176537 GCF_910592395.1 Lineus longissimus | reverse complement strand
CCACATGGGAACTCCTGCTGTTTTTCATTACAAGATGCCTTGGATGGTGTATCAATGTGATGAAATACTAAACACCATCTCCAGATAATCAGCCGTGTCCACTGTCCGAGGCGATTTGATGTTGAGCAGAGTTTTGTTTGGGCAGGAATCAAGATTCGATCTATGTCAGCCAGGTTCAGAGATATGAATTTTACTTCCAGCTATATGGGACTGCACCAATTACATCCAGAAGCAAGATGGCCAAAGATGAAGTCACTAGGACAATAAACCCAATTGGTGGGGCACTAAAAAATTCAGCATCTCCCTTGAAGGAAGATGGAATACTTTCTGGAGAATAAACTCTCCTAGTCCAGAGCGAACACTGAATACAAAGTACAACATCCAGAAGCTCCATCTATCCCTCAACTCTTTGGGTACACTCCTTCATTTTATGTTACTAGTGTCGCATTCGGACACAACTGTAGATGTCCTCCAGGTACCACTTTGAAATGTTACACTGTACAAAGTCTGTCTTTGCGGACCCGTGGGAAGGAGGCAAGGATCCAATTTTGAATCAATTAAATTTTTACCTTGATATTCACTAGATCTTGCTGGTTCTTGCTTGGAAATGGGGATGTTGGTGAGGTGAATTGAATCCATAGCTCAGTACTTGTCATCATACTTTTGTGAAAAAAACATCTCTGGCTGGACTGCAATAAAACAATAAATTCTAGTTTTTTAAGGATGAATATCGAAGTGTTAATCACACAAAGCAGTGGTAACATCCAGAAGTTTCTGCAGCATGCAATAGCTGAAGGAATCTAATTGTCCGCATTTGAAGTTTCGCAAACATGTATGGGACACCAGTGCTATGGCAGAGTGGTGAATAAGTGGTAGCTCACGGCAAAAGCTCATTATAAATATAATGCAATAATTTTTTGTTAAGAATTTGCTGACTCCCCTCTTCCTATCGATTCCTTCTTCAGCCAACACTACTTGTGGTTGTGATACTGATCTGTCATGGAGGGACATGTGAAATCTGAACACAGATCTGTCAATTTGTGGTTATGACAATGACCTGCCCCAAAGAGACATAAAAAATCTGAACACCGGGATCTGTTTCTGGTTGTGACATTGGCCTGTTTTCAAGGGTCATCTGAAATCTGAACACCTATTTGTGGATATCTATTGGTGGTTGTGACATCGACCCGACCTCAAGTGATCTCTGAAACCTAAACATCAATATCTCTATCTGGTTGTGACATTGACCTGTCTTCAAGGAAATCTGAAATTTGAACACGTATTTTCGGTTGTGCAACCTGTCCTCAGGGGACATCTGAAATAGGAACACACAGATCTTTAGGTGGTTGTAATGTTATATTTGAAAAGGTTGTAAAGTTGCTGTATGTGAAAATGAAACGAGTTTTGCGTGCTTCTTGGTCAATGGGTAATACCGTTGTGACTGACGGGGCGTCAGATCGGGAGGAGTACCGTTGCAGTGTCCTTACGTCCTGACGTCTCAACCTCGTTGGACAGACATCTGCTGTCCCTTGTGTCGTCACCCACGGTGGTTGTGACGGCCCCTTTGTTGACCTTGTTTGGTTGTCAAGTGAGAGTTGGGGCAGGGTAATTATGGCGCTAAAATGACATTGGGGTGTCACTTCAGATTCGGCAAGATTTAAGACTGCCAAATGGAACGGTTTTGGTGTAGTGGTGTAGTGTAGTAGGGCAGTGTGCCTACTGGGTCCTTGAAGACTTACTTGAGGGTGAATCCAGTTTCCTCTTTGGGGTAAGAGGGAGCTGTGATACGTCTGTGAAGGTGAATTGCTAGGGGTTGTGGCTGTTTGGCTTAGTGATGTGAAATAAGAATGTTTTCTAATTATTTCAGCATGTATGGACGTACGGTGATGGTTTTTTGGACTGGGGTTCTGTGAGATACCCCTGCTGTGAGTTGAGTAACGGCACTTCAAATATGACAACATCAAGTGGTGTGTTGATGCGAGAGTGAAGATGACCTGGGCTCATACGGAAAACTAAATGATGGAAAAGCCAGAGGAGTATGAGGGAGGCTACCAGGACGTGTTGTCCTTAATGTTGAGTCCTAGCGGCGACATGGCGCGCAGACGATGGATCCAAAAAGACTCTCTGGAGAGTCTTTTGGCCTTGGCGATTGTGCCATCTAGAGCGATGTGCATGAATTCAAGGACATGGATTAAGATGTCCTGGAGGCCATTGTGTATGATGCTGTATGTACGATGCATCGCATACAAACAAATAAAAGTATTTACAATGACAAAATGACAAAACTCAAGCCACATTTCAGCCTGACACTGACAGGCTATTCTCAAGTGAAGAATTTTAAACAACATTTAGAAAAAGAGGTGGGGTGTGCCCACGTTACTACAATCTACCGGAATTGGTTGATTAAATGAAGACGTCACACGTACTATCTTAGCCAATAACAATTTAGGAGCTAATTGCATCAATTATCTTTAAAGTGAAGATGCTCATGCGTAACCATAGAAATGACCTACAAACACATCTGACAAACACCTCAATGACCCAGGGCGGGAAAATTCCACTGAACCCTGGAGAAATGGTGCACCAAGTGCAAATTTGGACAAATACATTAGAGAGGTTAAGAAACTCATGTGCTGTTCAGCCTAATATTATATCACAGTAACACTAACCAGTGCCCAGGAGGGACTCATCTGAACACCGAGATATATATTTGTGGTGGTGAAATTCGCCTGTCTTCAGGGACATATCCTGAAAACTGTGGTATCTTTGTGGTCTTGACATTGACCTGTCCACAGTGGGTATCAGAAAGCAGAACACCTCCTTTGACAGGTACCCCCCCCCCCCCTCTTGGACGGCCTAACTTTTGACTAATAACTCTGTTATGCAGTCAAAATTGTGAATGTCTCAAAATCACAACCAATTTTGAGCCCCCTCAACACTTGTGTCGATGCCATAGAGTTCTAATGAAGATGTCAAGGACACTTTCCCTCTGACATAGAAAAGTTGTATGCAAATGTTTGGAAAATCTCCCCTCGGTGGGAAAGTTTTTTGAGAAAATTATGGTCCAAAGGAATGAACTGTTCAATAGAACATAGAGGGATGATCCAGCAGGATGATTAAGGGTCCCACGAATAATAGACAGCTTGTCAAAATAAATTTCGGCCATTTTGAAAAGGAGTTTTCACAGGCAGCGCAAGTTTATCATGACATTAAAGTCAGTTTATAAATAAAATCATCATCTAAAGCATTCAAAATATCATGACCATTTGAAGACACGGATAGCTTGAATAAGCTTTTATATCTGTACTTTTTTTCCATGGTAAACATACGTTGCCTGTGAAAAATGTCTTATTTATTTACGCAGGTTGTCTATTGTTTTGTCTCTGATCTGGAGTCATTAATTTCATAATATTAGAGAAAATCCTTTGCAAAGACCAACCTATGGTTAAAATGCTTTACAATAAATGGTCAGAGAGCAGTCATATATTATTATGGCTAGCTCCACCTCCCAGCCTGTGGCTAACTTTTATGGGGGGAGGGGGGGAGGACAAGAGCAATTCTTTCTCTGCCAGTTTGACAACTGCCAAAGTTTGCATCGGACCCTTGAGGGGGACATCCAATTTATGGCACAGCCCCCTTCCTGGGCCAACATTTTGGGCCAGGCAGGCACAGGCTTTTAGGGTGAGGGAGTCTGGGGGTGAGTAGAACAGCTCAGTTACCGGCAGAATAGACCGTATGCAATTGCAAAAATAAATTTCGGCCATTTTGAAAATACCCTTTTCACAGGCAGCATAAGTGACTACCATGACATAAAAGTAATGTTTTTTTAGTCAAATCATCACCAAAAGCTTTCAAAATATCAAGAAAATTGGAAGACATGGACAACTTCAAGTAAATTTCTTAAATAAGCTTGTATATTTTTTACTTTTATGCCAAGGTAAACTTACCTTGCCTGTGAACAGGGTTTTTTCAAAATGGCCGCAATTTATTTTTGCAGGTTGTCTTTCCCATGCCCAGGCCTACCTACTTAGGCCTATAGGCCTAGTGGCTATATACCCCCTGGCCCTGGCCTAGACATGCTGGTAACTCAGCTTTTTATCTCAAACCTGAAGACAAAAAAATGCTTTCTGTAGCGTCGTCTCCAGTCCCCCACCCGCTAGAATCTGTTCTTTTCCCCATTCTCCCCTGCAAGCCCTGTTCCTTCGAAAATCAAATGTCACACATCCTAACACTAACAGTCATGTTGTTTATGCACACAGCAAACATGTGCTTCGTAGTTCACGCAAAACGGAAGCCGAAACCGCACTGGACTGGTCAGTTTCAACATGATTTTCACCATCAAAAAATGGTAAAAATCTCCACGTAATTAAGTTTACCAGATGCAAAATTACACACAGAACAAGAATACCTGGCTCCGGCACTTTGGCGAGTATCATAGAATACAGAATCGTACGTTTTTTTATGAAAGAAATCGCCGTGCGGTCGGATCGTCCCCGTGCACGTGCGGCCGGAACGCCGCCATCAAAATTTTTGCCGACCGCACAAAATTCCTTTACCATTCCTTTAACGCAAGAAACGCAAAAAAATCGGAATGTGGATGAGCTATGATACCTAATCTATGAACTTACCATCCAAAAGTTGTCTTTATGCACGAAATAGAGGTGAAATCAGAGAATTAAACAGAGAAATTTCGTAACATTCCGATTCCCCATGGCCATGCGGGTCAGACGATCGTCATTCGTGTGATTACGTCATTATCATCAGGCGGATGGGTAATCTCCCGGTCGCCGGGCCAAATGTCCAATTTACATGCACCCGCTGAAATTGTCACGAAGTCCGTCTAGTAAGACAGTTTTGGCAACTCTGATCACCATTGACGACGCTTGGAGAATGGCGGATGGGATGACCATGCGGAGCAATTTTTCGGCGGCAATTAAAATAATCCTGTGTATAACTGAGACCCTAAATCAAATTTCTTTCCCTGGTAATTTTTCTCTGTCACCTTTCCGAATTCACGAATTCAGGATATTCCGAAAAAAAATTTGAGAGCGTCTTTCACCGTCATTCATCAATGAATAACGGGACGAATAGTTGGTTGTGACAATGTCTTTCATGACAGGCCCAAGCCTTGTCCATTCAAAATTTTGACTCACGGCTGTGTTTGCTCCAAATGGTGCTCGTTCGTGCTTGATTAATTCTCTCCGAACCCGCCAAGTTCTTCTCTATAAGTCAACAGTAGAGACACAGTCCTGAGGAAACAAGACATCTCCGACCTAGACTCTTAGGTCGCCGATCAGTCCACCGCCCGGTGGACTGATCGTCCACCAGGCGACAGCGCGAAGCCGGTGGTCCACTGCGTCCGGTGTACACCTGAGACATTTCTAACATTTTCTCCGCATTGGCCGAAAAAAAGCGCAAAACCAATTAAGGAGGAGCGATTCCTGAGAATGTGGGGTTTAGGATGGGCCAAATCTGGAGTTCGCCGCGCGTTGATGGCTTAACAATGTTCTCCACGTTTCGCTAGCTTGTGGTAAGACAGATTTTACGCCTGCTCCCCGGAATTAAAAAAACGTAAGTCTGATATTGGTGCTAATTTCATTGATCTCGTATAGCCAGGGCCAGGGGGCCGTCTCTTGATATTTTTAATATTTTTTTATATGGCACAAGGAATGTCTTCTGGACTAGATAAGAATGACAACTGTTTCTGCTGGAAACCTTTCTGGACAGTATAGAGACTGATGTGTTCACGGGCGTGGATTTGGGAACCCAATTATCAATAACCCGCGAAGCCACGACGGTGGCAGACGGACGAGATTAAGGCAAATTGGACCAAACAAATTTAGACCCCGGCCCCAAACCCTGAAATCATTGTCATTACCGTCGAAAATGGATTGGCTGAGGTCTTTCATGCCAGGTAAACATTAGGAGCGAGTGACTGTTAGCTTTATAATCTGTTAGGGGAAAGGTAATGTGGTTACAACGTCCTGCACATCGGATGCAGCAAAGTGACGTCATCACACTTCCCAGATCTATGACGTCTTCAGGCGTTGCGACGTGATGACGTTGCAAGGCAGAAACAAATCAAAGTTCTCGCTAACCAAACTTGTTTTCATCTTGCGCACTTCTTATTTTGCGAAAATGGCATGTAAGCCAACACAAGTAAAGCCTTTAAAAGACCCGAATAAAAGCAGGGGAGCAAGGAGTCTTGCTCCAGCAGAGAGAAGAGAGCAAAATTGAGCTTTAGAAGGAGTTTGAGCGAAGCTGCAATCCCAGGGCTGGCAGCTGCTCGGCTAATCGAATTCCGGGAGGAGGTGAAACCACCAGCATTTGCACCATTATGCGACCTCAGGCCCGCGAAGCTGCCTCCAATAAAACGTGTCAGGCCAAGCGCAGCACGGGGCACGCGCCCCACAACCTCGGCCGTACGACTTCTTGGTGTACGGTATCGGGATGGAGAACCTTGGACCGTCAGATGCATACCGGGGACCGACACAAACACTCGATCAGATGGAGCTTGATTTAGAATTGGACTTGGAGGCGATCTTTCTTCCACCGAGACAAAGCGACAAGTTCCAGCTGAGCCAGAAAGGGAAAGCTCACCAGTTAATGCATTTCGGCCAATACGAGGTTGGGGTGCCTCGGTAATGCGAAGGGACCAACTTTTGAGAGGCGACATGAATATCTCCACCAAGCCAGTAAGCCAGCTGATGATATTGGCGTGGTGGACATGGAGATGGAGGACTGGGACGACGAAAACCTCTCAGATTTTTAAATTGGTGAGGGAAAGGCAGCAATTTTTTCTGGTTAGGCCTTAGTAGTTGCAGTGCGGGAGCTGAGAGGGAAAAGGAAATGCCTACTATTATAGTGATATATTAAGGAAAGAACTGTCTTTAGAGGGTTAAACCAATGACGGCGCAACTACTACCACCACCATGCAACACCATTAATGACGAAAATATTTAGTATAAAACATTGCAAGTTCGTAATAAACCAATGCCAATTGCGGGTGACGCACCCAGACCATTTTCACAAGAATGGCCCAGCTCACTAGTACGCTCTTCCGGCGGAATAAGCTTGGAGCAACTGCGGGGAACACCCTCGGTAGTACTGGATATGGTTGGTGACCCAGAAGACGATGGGTTACTCTCCAACAAGGACAAGATGTGCTTGATGACAAGCTCCCTGTCGAGAGTGTCTCAACAAGGGTAAGATGTACTAAATGAACACCTAGCTCCTCATGGTGTCCTAAAGAAGGTTGGTTACACGGGTGAGATGTAAATGAATGATAAGCTGGGCTAGGTAGGTGTCCTAAAACAGTAGAATGTTTGCATTACTGGTTTTGGGGCCATCCTGAACGGTTACTGCTTCATCCAGTTCATCTCATCCTTGTTCGAGAAAGGGGTATTGTCGCATCTGGGCCAAGTTGAAGACAATGTTATGCGTGTCACATGAGTCAGTGGGTTGTTCTCTTGCGAGGACCAGATTACTGAATGAGTTGGAAGCCATTCTTGGTGTTCCAAAATAATGTAGGTTGTTCTCTAACAGGGTGAGATGTAATGGATGAAGCGCGTGCCACAGGATGTACCAATGGACAGTTGGTTGTTCTCTAACAAGGTGAGGGCATAACGGACGAAAGCTAGCACCTCAAAGTGTCTCAGAAGACTACAGGTTGTTCTCCGAGAGGGAAGAGATGTAATAGATGAAGTCGTAGCAATTCATGGTGTCCCAAAAGACAGTAGGTTGTTCTCTAAAAGGTTGTACTTGCTGTCCTGAACAAGCGTGTTCTCTAACATGGATGGGATGTACTGGATAAGTTGGTAGCTACTCTAGGTGTGCCAAGAGAATGTAGGTTGTTCTCCAGCAAGGCGGAGATGTACTGCATGGATGAAGACTCAGCTATTCAGGGTGTCTCAAAAGACATCACATTGTTCTCTAAAAAGATGAAGTGGATTGGATGAAGACCTTGTTATTCAGGCTGTCCCAAAAGAATGTAGTGTGTTCTTAAACAAGGATGACTCCGATGAGATGTACTGGATTTCAGACCTAGCTATTCAGGGCGTCTCTAAAGACACCAGACTGTTCAGACTGTCCAAAAAGAATGTAGGTAGTTCCTCAGCAAGGACGAGATGTACTGGAAGACTATTCAGGGTGTCCCAAAAGACATTGAGCAGTACTAACAGAGGGTGAGATGTACTGGATGAAGACCTTGTTATTCAGGGTGTCCCAAAAGAATTTCTACCAAACAATGAAAACCTGGCTACTCAGGGTCACTCAAAAACATCAGGCAGTTTTCCAACAGTGGGTACGATTTTCATGTATTGGATAAGACCTTGTTATTCAGGGTGTCCCAAAAGAAAATAGGCTGTACCCTAAAAACGAGGAGATGTACTGGATGGAGACTTTGTTATTCAGGGTGTCTCGAAAGAAAGTAAGTTTTTCTCTAATGAGGGTGAGCACATTTTCATGGGTGCAGTTTTTCAAATGACATTGTCTTAACATGATTAGGGGCAACTTTCATGATAGTATGAGCGTAGAAATCCTCAATAATGAACATAGTCACATCTTACTGTCACCTATGCATAAGAAAAGCAAAATCTATCATTTTCTTCTCATCAAAATTTATTGATGAAATTCTTACAACAAAATGATAGATGTCTACAAGTATTTGCTGCATTCAACATGAGCCAAGAGAACCTACATTCAGAGGCATTGAAGTACAAAAAAGCACCATTTACATAGCTTCTAGGGTAGAACATTGCTCTAACGCACAGCTTATTAAAGATTTTACAAAATATGAAAATGCTTGCTTTTATAGAAGAATTGCAGCTGACGTCATCACCGCTACACTGGATGGCTAATGTGTGACCATCAAAGGTTAAACAATGATGTGACATCAGATTAATATCAGTGCGCTACCTGATGTAACATATCCGGTAGTGCAACAGAGTGAGCAATGTCCACGGGGCACAGCCATAAGCGATCTAATTGTTGATCTTGGCTGTGTCCCTGGCCGTTATTTCCACTGTTAAAAATCTCATACATGTACTTTAATTATTATGCTGGCCGAATAAAATTACCAATTACCAATTACCACGTCAGCCTCATTCCACTGATGCTGTGCATCTTCTCGCAGTCGTTGGTCATGTATTTGCCATCCATTGCTGTTGGAATCCAAAGAGAAGGATTTTATCATTCAGTGCACTTGCAGCTTTGACGCCGAGGTTTGGTGCTACTCCAACACAGGAACACTATATATTCAAATAAACTCAAAGTTCTCACTGGAAATTACTCAACCTTCACCTATCTAAGATCGCTTCATCAATCACAAAAATATCGAAACAAAGGCAAGGTCAAAACATGACATCATGAGGATCGGACAATTGGCGTCATCAACCCATTGTCTATCCATACTGAACATCCCTATGGCATCAAACCCTCTGTATGTCTTGGGGCCTCAACTTGAATATTCAAAAACAGTCTTAGATTGATGAAAGTTGAGTAATCATATCTGCTACCTTGTACAATACATGTAAACAACAATTCACCACAGAACTACTCGTCAAATTATCACAAATTACAAGAATAAGAATAACGAATCAAAAATCTTTTAAGTCATCAATAGAAAGAACTGAATCTTATGTACAGGAGCACAAAATCATATAAATCTGTGTCAAACCATACTTTAAATGCTGTACAATAATTACAAGTATGTAGGTGAACAAATACACAAATTAAAGACTAGGACTTGCATGGACTTGTCTGAACTAAAAAATGTCCTTTTCCAAATGCAGCCTTTAAATCATAACTTCATTTCTCGTGATCAAGATAGATTGTTTGAAGATAAATTTCCTATTGTTGTAAAAAGAACATTTCTTCATCATAATAACCGAACAGATGAATTTTCATGGTGTTATGACCGAATTACTTTTGTTTAATTCCACTGATTTGATATCGGACAAATTCTCAGCTGTTTGAGCAGTCTGTTAGGCAGCAAGGTTAGGCAGTTAATGTACAGCTGAGAAAATATTAACAAACCACAAGATATTCACAGGCACAAAATAAAATCTAGTAAATTTTAACCAAAATAAAGTGGAGTTTTTTCAAATCCAAATTATATACAGATTTAAATCTTAAAGTGTTTGGCAAGGTATTTCAATGGCACCGAATACAGCACATTACATCAGAGCAGCTTACAATTCAATTTCAATTCAAAGTTCTTGGTTATAACCCCCCTTTAAATATATGCAATACACCCTAGATGCCTCACAGCTGCATGATTTCCTGAACATTCAAGCTCATATTATACATACATGTACATGAAGCAACTAGGCTACAATGAACTGATGACTATTTCATACCTGGTAACAAGAATTGATAAAGACTACTGGTCTTTATTTATGTCCATGAAGGGTTAAATTCAGCTGTCATTTGCCAATTTTGACAATCACTCATCGAACACCATCTCATCATCAAATTCTCATTTTTACAAAGCAACATAGATGGGATTACAAATTAAACTTTATACAACCATATTAACCCATTCTTTACTCGGTTGTGACAAGAGTACATTTTAGAGCAAATACATGGCCCAAGGTGGGTACAGTTTCTCTGGCAAGTTTTTTCCATGCAGTACCGAGTAGTACACAAGCATGGCTTTCAAGCTTCTCAATAATGTCCTCCTCTTTTGAAGTCTCCGAGACCCGTTTTTAGTTTTCCAATGCAAAGGTCACAGTGTTCTTCTACAGCCTGTTAACACCCAGCCTGTCAAACCATTTGGTAGAGTTGACATGGAAGGTGCACTGTCACCTGTCATGCTTCACACATGAACAGAAGAATGAATGAATAATATCGGAAGTACAGACCACATAGGTGTTTTTTGCATTACTGCGAAAACTCTTTCTCATGCGTAAATCATGACATGCGAGTCATCGAACGTGAACGCCATGTGAATTCTACCATAACGAGAATGAGGTCATATACGAACATTACATTGTATTATAAAGGGGGTTATTGGTTCGTCCTGCGGGTGGGGTATCACCGGAGAGTTTCTCCAGTGGGTGAGATTTGCCGTGGTGTTTACGAACCTTGCGTGGGCTCAGACAAGTTCCAAGGGAGTGACTGGGTAGTGGAGGCTTAGATGAAACCTCTCCCCCTTTTTGTACCTCATCCTCCGCCCCAGATGATGCACACTGGGGCTCGGGATTGAAAGAAGCAGACGGTGAAGGCTCTGGAGAAATGTCCATCCCACACTCTGGGGATGCAGGCAAATCCCTTGTGGGAGATACCACTGTTTCCTCAGTCTCCATTCTCGAAGGAGAAAGGCCTTTGGGCGACGTGCTAGGTGTCTCAAACTTATCAACCAGACTTTTGACCTGGCGTTGTGGCTTTGAACTAGACTGTGCCGTTTTGTTCATTGGCCCAACACTTTGTCGACGTAAAATGACCTCGTCTTCCTCACCCGCGGAATGTACGGCCCTCGGTTCTATACACAAAGAAGAAGGGCGGTTTGTAGCATTAGGTGAAGGGTGACGCTGCCGCATGTCAGGCAGTGACCCCAATCTTTTTAACTCATGCCCATGATCACGCTCCAACTTATTTTGTCTCCGTAGCTCTGGTGACAATAGAGCCTCTTCAGATCCAAAAGGTATTAAAGGTGTTTTATCCACAATGACTACTTTTTGCAGTCTGTCATAAACGCCACCTTTCAGTTCAAGTTCTCTCGCAATTTTCCGCACAAATCCTAGTCGTAACCGATCCTCATCTGTACTGGATGCTTCAGAATCTCTTGGGCTATTCAAAAGACTTTCCCCCACCTGACAAATCAGTTTCAAAGTTTCTTTATTCATTCTAACAGACTCATCGATATCTGTTTCAGGCACAACATCACTGAAACTTTCTCGATGACGATTTTCAATCATTTCTTTGTGCTGTTTGACGATGCCTGCCACCGGTAATTCATCATTCCGTAAAATGGCACCAGGAGCTGCAACAGGCCTAAGGGGGACTGGATCCGGACGTGTGTCTGATGGCGGTGGACTGGATGATGGAAAATTCCCAAAGACACTATCTGTTGGTGGACTACCACTCAATTTCTCCTGAGGTGACGTTGGAGAAACCGGTGATTGAGCATGGGGGTCGGACATTCTGTGCTCGATCTTTTGCTTATGAAGTTTGACCGTACCTCGTGGTAACGGACACTCCTCATCTGTCAGCACATCTTTTGATCTACCCTGTTCCGGATCGATGTCATGTGTTTGTGCTTTTAATTGCATATCTGGAAGACCTGATGTGTGGTCAACTGATTCATCAGCGGACCCAGACCCCTGTGAGTCTGCACCATCTGCAGCTGGTTTCTGGACTTCCTCTCCATCTGACTTAGTCTCTGATATCAATTTATCTAGGTCGCCCTGCAGCTGTTCAAAATCTGCAAAAATTAGACAAATTAAAGGATAAGTTTATACTTCATCTAGAAACACCAATTTATTGCAAACTTGTGCCATTTTGCTTTTGAGCAAGATGTTGACCAGTCTTTTGTTACGTTATTTTAATCCAGAGAAAGTGAGAATTTTGCAATAGTATCATCAATTACATCCTCGTGGTCTGGCGGTGAACTTTAGACTGTCTTAAGACTGTAGTCAACGAATCTATATGAAGTTCAGTTAGGTAGCTTTACCTACAGGGTGCCTCTTGCCAGGGAAACAAATGCTACTCACCCATTGTGCGCCTCTTGACCTTTCCCTTCTTGACGACTACCTCCTCATCGCCGAGGTTAAACACGAGGAAACTATCTTTTTCCGGATCATTTTCATCATCCTCATCTGCATCTACATCTGCATCCTCATCAACTTTCAGCGACATCTTGGCTTTTTTCCGTCGAGACACGATTGGCGAGGAATCCGGTGTTGGTCGGAATGAGTTGCTTCGTGGAGACGAGGAACCTTCACTAGATGCTGTCTCAATGCCTGTACATGGATTCTGCAAAACTGGAAAAGCCACTGTTTTTCGTCGTTCTTCATCTACCGTTTTTGGCATTGGTCTCTCCTTGAGGCTTTCAGCTCGTCTTGCAGGTCTCGGTGATTTACCTGGGGCAACTTGAGTCCTGTGAAAATGAAACATCAGCTAGTACATGTAAGTTCTGCAAAGGGTAGCAATGGAATTGTCTCTATACTTGGGAAAGGAATTTTACAAGGTCTTTATTTTAAAGCCATATTATCACCACAACGGCTTCTAGAACTTTCATATATATTCTCTAAAAATTGTCTTGCACAGAAGTGAAATGAAAGGGAGAGAAGACTCACTTTGTTTTTTGTTCCAATTCCTTCATCGTCCTCCGCACCAGTCCTGGACTTAGAGCGATATTCTCACTTTCGTAAATAACAGACGTCCGCTTCTCTTTGTCCTCGGAACTCTCTCCAGCAGGTTGGTCTGAGGAATCAGCATCCTTTCTAACATCATCTGGTTGAGTTGTCCCCTTATCTCCACCCTTTCTCATGCCATCTTCACCCCTCGGTGAGATGCCGGAACCCTTGGGTGAAACATCACAATCGTCTGTGGTCGATTCTGTCAGCAGATCCATGCCCTCATCTCCCAAACTAACGACCCTCGGTCGGTCCGGCTCATTACTGTAATGCTCAGGAACAATAAAGTTTATCTTTTCATCACTGCCTGAATAATCACTCACATTGTCCCCTTCGCACTCAGAACTTCCCCCTGAAGCAGTCCTTACATGACCGTCCTTCCGGCCCTTCTGTTTCAAAAGTTCCTCATAGCCGTGTTTTTGTTTCTGAACAATACCCGAATTCATCAAAATCTCTTTTTCTTCAGTTTCTGTAAAAACTGGAGCTTCGACACTCTGTTCACCGGAGTCTATCAGATATGGCACCTCCGGCGATGGCGGAACCTCCCTTATCCAACTTCCATCCGGAAGGATCTTTTTCACATTCGATTTATCACCCTTTTGTTTCTGCGTACCAGAGTCCAAAGTCTCTCTGCCATCGGCGCTAAGTAATTTCAGACAGTTGTAAAAACCAGCAGCAGTTTCAGACGAGGTCTCTGAGGAGCTTCCATCCCATTTTTCCACTTTCAGACCTTCCATAGCACCATTTGGGAGAGTTTCCGCTAACTCGTCTGGGTTGACATACGATCGAAATGAGAGCAATGTCACATCCTCATCTGGGCCGTATTCAGGTGAATCGGTTTCCATTGGAGTAGGAATGTCCGGAAAATACTCCTCCATGGAATCAGCACTTCTTGAGCTGATTTCAATGTCTTTTTCAAATCCAAATGAACTTGACACAAACGACTGAGGAAGGTCTGCATACTTTGCAGCGAGGATTTGTTCGGTGATACTTTTACCAGTTGCTAGAATGAAGAGGGAGTGATGATCATTATTTGGATTTAAAGAGATGGCAGAGTTGGTTCTGTACACACTACTACCGGCTTCTGTTCAAGCAACCCCTCTGGTGATGGACTTAAGTTTCTAATGCCCAACATTTAACATGAGAAGTTGTAAAAAGCTTCCAAAACCAAACGACCTCAGTATGGACAACAAAGTGTCCTGAAGATATCTCTCCTGCGTCTTATTTAGGAGACAAACCAGCTCTTACCTGGTTCTGCCATGACTATGTCATCATCATAGGCCTTACTCTCTGGTCCCCAAGACTGCGGCCGGTTATGTAACGACGGAGACAGCATGCCATGCTCCTCATAGAACAATCGATCAGCTATATCTGCCTCCTCCTCAAGAAGGCTCTTTTTCAAATCTTGATCAGACTTTGATTTCCACAGCAGATTATTTCTCTGGTTGCTGAAAGGTCAATTAACACAATCCATTGGTACGGAGGTAAGACAGAATGAAAAGAAATTTAAGAATTAAAAAGTTGTAAGTCTATACTTCATAAGAAATGTTAAGACTGAGAGGTCAGAACGTGGATGCACCATCAAATTTCTTTCTGGCATACCTAGCATCCAATATTCCTTGGTACGTCTGCAGCTGGGCACGGAATCCCCTGTTCGGATTGATACAACTTCTCTTCTCCTTGACATAGCGGAGCGTCTCCTGGAGGGTCCAGTTATACTCCTTCATTGCATAAGCTATCACCTGCAAGTGAAGGAGAGGGTATTTTATACTTGAAACAGCTTTAGATGCAAGGCCAAGGTGTTGGCGTCTCCTCAAGTTGATTTGTGGCAGCGGTAGCGCATGGCATCTTAGCGATACAGAACTCAATATCATTATCACTTGGCCGACTTGGCACCAACAGAATATATTCAAACCATTTTAAAAATTCTCAAGTCTTTGATGGTGGGTGTTGTACTTACAGTGGAGGCAGACCTGCTGATCCCCATTTTGCAGTGTACCAGACACTTTGAACCCTGATCCCTGAAACGGAGGAGGAGGAGGAGGTTTCAAATGAACTCAAAACTCCAGATCGGAGTTAAAACTAAGGCCTGAGCACTTCCCTCAATGCATTTTGGTTGAGGCAAATGTACCCATAACTTGTATGATGATATCAAATGACATCACCAATGCGTAGATAAGTCGAGTTTCCTAAGAGCGTCATGAAAAAGTTAAGTGTGCATAATATCAACATTGAACAATTTCTCTAACTCACTTTGCTTTTCTAATGAACTTGTACGTCTTTTCCCAGTACTTGAGCAAGTCACTTTCTTCCACGTCAAATACTCTGATGTTCATATAGTCGAACATTCCATGAAAGAAGTTGTCAATTTCTCTCGTCACGTTTAAGATATAGCCAACTCTGAAAGTGGTAATTACGAAAGTGAGTTAAACACGTCAGTGAAGAAAACACGCTTACAGAGATATGGAATATGATGAAGGACGCATGAAATTTCGGTAACTCAAATTCTTCAGGATTTCCCTTTAAAGAGTTGTTTACATGAGGTGACAAAATAGCTATTACAAACTCTATTTACAATTCCTAGTGTCGGATTGAGGGCAGACTGTCCGGTTGTTTGTTGCAAGGCACTTTGTGAGAACTCCCAAACAATGAATAATAAACAGATGTAAGAAATCTTTAACTCTAACATGCCTATAAAAGAATAATCAGGAAGTTTTACCCGTTATCTTTCAACTCTTCAAGGTTGGAAGCATTCCATTCTGAGCCAAGATAGAGGTAGTCGAAGATCTTGGACGGAGAGTCCATTTGTCCAAAAATAAGTAGGATTTCTTGGTCGATGAAGCTCCTATACTCTCTCAGGTCCATCCCCATTGTTTCCTCAACCTGAGTACGAATCTGAAAAGAATGTCAAATATGCGATAATTTGTGGAGAGTAGGAACAAGCATGAATAGATTTTTAGATTTTTCTCCTTACAAAGCCAACTTCACTCAAACCCACCTCCCCTTGACGAACCAGTTGATATCACATCAACCAACACAACCTTGATTATATTATGCCAAGTAAAATTACAAGAGACCTCAGTGAAACAAACTGAATCAGATATCCCAAGTCCAACGTCCTTAAAAGTATAGAATTTGACTCAATTTGAGCTTACATACCTGTTTACTGGTGGCCTCCTCGAGGTCAACTGTCATCATGACCTCTTTGAGCTTGGTTCTCAATGTAAATTCAAGACTGTCCTTGTCCCTGAAGGAAATAGAAGGATGGCAATTAGTAGCAAGAGGATTGGGGATGCAAAGTATTTAGTATTCATGGGATAAAGACTAGATTGAACTCTGGCCTCTGAAGCCACGTGAGTTAATTGCACATTACTCTTTTGACATGTTTGATCACTTTGGGCAGAAGTTGGAACAAAATGCCCAGATTTTTCTATCCGGTTCTGCATCGTATGAATAAGTACACCTACATCAATGATCTCAATAAACTTCAAAATGTTCTTACTCCTCAGATAAAAGCAATTTATCACTCTTTGGAGACAAAATATCCTCCATAGTATTCCATTCGTTGATGGCATGTCTGTCGGAGCTGATCTTACTCTCGTAGTAACCTAACCAGGTGTGTGTCAGTCCACCGGCGAAGTAGTAGTGTGTGCGAGAGATCTCCAGCGCCTTGTGCAAGCTCTGAAGAGCTGACCTGAAACAGATAACATAAGAATAATGTCACTCGGGAAACTTGGTGAAATCTGATGTGATCGTGATGTAGTGACAGACACAGAGGCAATTTCACCAAATTTTGAATTCCAACAAATAACTGAAATCAGGTTAAATTTATAACCCTCAAGTATAAATCCAATGCATTCTGAAACACTCCAAAAAATATGCACTTTAAGAATCAGATATTTACATTGAAAAATTAGCCTGAAGTGCAAACATGTAATGCTGGCTTGTTGGAATTCTCATTGACCCAGAAAATTGAAGATCCAAGATGTTTGCATAGTTCTCTTCCACTCCGTTGAAATGGTTGAACTTTTTTTCAAGAAAGTCATGATGTGATTGTGACGCAAACATCGTTTGAATAGTAACGAGAATTTGAGCTCCAACTAGGCTCAACCAGGAACTAGATCCAGCCCAGGAACTAGATTTTTTGATATGTCATTCCTTATCTGCAAACACATGCCGTCATTTCTCAAGTTGAGGGGAATATTAACCTGAAAGTCAACTTACCACATGGCCTGAACAGAGACAGGTTTGAGGATATAGCTCCTGTCACTGGAGGTCACAATAAACCCACTGAAATAAGAAATAAACCATTATTAGCAACTGGCAGACATTCCATCTGGAGAAGACTTCCCATGATTTGCTAGGGGGTCTAAAAGTTCTGGCTTTCCTGAGTTAGGGGGTGACTAGGGGATGATTGTGTACACAAGACCTAGTATTATAATTGACACTAACCAGATTGCAGTAACACACTCACTTACCCATCTCCATCTAGCTTAATTGTCATGTCTGCCCATATAGGTAGCACCATTCCTATGGTCGTTTTGTCACTGATGTCTATACCAAGGATTAAACTCTCCTCTGTGTCCTGTCGCCCAAAACAGGCGACCAACGCCAGGTAGCGGTTCCTGCCAAGTGCACTCTCCAACTTCACAGCCTACAGAGAGATAAGAGAGAAATACATTTACCCATCAAGTGTAGGGCTCCGGTTTGTTTCTTTTAAAAGAGTACAGGGTATTTGGGGCTCTTTATAGAGAAAACAGGCACACTTCAATGGAAATAAATGACGAGAAAGCTGCCACAAAATCGACTGCCTCTATTGCATTCGTGAATTTCTAGCCCTGCCAGTTTCTTCCTTGACTATTAAAGAGTATCAACACACAAAATGGACCAAGTCCAAAAGAAAACCAGTCACAATACGTTACTTGACATTGCCGGTATCTTTGAGCAGATGACACTTCCTTTCAGGCTGTGAAGCGCAACAATAATTTGATCAGGGATTTTATTGGAAACATTGCGCCAAATAGACTTGACTTGACGTTGACTTACAATCTTGATAGTATCCTGAGGTCGGAGAAGGTAGAACATGGACTGGAGATGGCTCTGGATATCGCCTGGAAGAGAAACAACAATTCTTAGCTTGATACAACATGCTTACTCTTATAACAACTATCCAATCACTTCTTTCGTCATTACACTACAAATGCATCATGTCACACATAGAATTTAGATAACAAATCTGAGATTTTACTCAGAAATTGAATCTGAAGAAACCACATTTGAGCTTTTGACATTTGAATGGAAAATGTATTAAACACTGTCAGATGTCCGCATCAAGACAGCTGCATGCTGTCCAAGATCATACAGGCTGATACAGATTTCCTGGCATCCATTCATATGCCTGCACTAATTACAAGAAACCAAACTGCCCTGAGTTTTAAAATGAACACGAGGTTAGTGATAGCAACATTGATTACATGATGCTACAAAAGTTTGGACTGAGTGTGATGTGACCAAGCTGAAGGACATGACAGACATTATTTGGACCAACAAGATGACAAAAGACGCACCAGAATTCAATCAAGGTGGGAGTAGAGGGGTCCCATTGAAGACGCAACAACAATACAATTCAAAGACATTCCCATTCTCTGTTAGTTAGTACATGGGCATAAACTGCCGAGATAAGTTGCAGCATGGAGTTGGGGGTCAACAGATACCTGCTAACTGATTATGCACAGGCTAACTACTGTTCTCCAAGAGGCAATTGTTACAGTGTTGGATAAACAAATTCCCTAAAATATCTACTGGTTTCCTGATGGGTCTCCGGTTTTCCCCTACTTCCAATACATTTCAAATCGCCCAATTTTGTTTGGAGAGTTAATAATATCCTAGTTGATGCAAGGCTCTAAACTCAATATCTTATGACATAACAGACATGCATAGTTTGGCCCCACATATTGAAACAAATGACCCCAAAATAATAACAAGTTTTTGGAAACAATTCAGGCTTGTTGCATCCAGAGAAAACTCTCAACATGCTCGGTCAAAGAACTGCAGACAAGAGCAGGGTATGCATTGCTATTAGTATCGAACAGCAACATTATTCAATTCCACCTACGTATTCGGATTCTGAGAATAGCCAACAGTGGCAATAGGTGGCGCTGTGACTTGGCCAACTTGAAATTCTCTACTGGAATTTGAAAAATAACACTGTGATCACCAAAAAATCCATTTTTCGTGATCCATCTGATACTCCGAGTCCAACCTTTTGGCAATGAAGTCTCTCACTATAAGTAAAGTGACTTGGCCAAGGTCAGGCTTTAATGAGATCAATACAACTGCAATTTTCTATCATTAGACAAATGCTAGATATGTTTGATAATTGTTCAGAACAATATCACGAGAGTTTCAAGATACACGTAAACAAAAGCCCCTAGGTCATATCCTGCAAACACATATGATCAGCCCTGGTATGTCAACGCAGCACATATTGACAATTCTCTTCTCTTTCAACAATCGTGGCATTTTTATACAATCTTGACAATATCGGAGATTTCCAGGGATACAGATAACGATATCGAGGATTCCCAGGGAAACAAGACATCTGGTTCTCTGTCAAGTTGATACTGCAGCTAGAAGTCTGATATAGCAGCAGTGCAGGGATTTTGAGTCCAAACATCCTCACGTCATGTCCTCGAGTTTATATGAGAGTCAAAATGTGACTCGCTCTACCAAAACTAGGCGCTTGCCGCATCTGAACTTGACAGGTTGATACGGACTTGTTGTTCATTTCCTTATTGTAGACCTTTTGTGAAATCTATTACAAACTGATTTGGTCACATTTCGCAAAAGGTCTACAATAGGGAAATGAAAAACAAGTCCGTATCAACCTGTCAAGTTCAGATGCGACAAGCGCCTAGTTTTGGTAGAGCGGGTCACAAATGTGTTCATGGGCCACAGGAACTCTACCATAATGCAATTCAACGTTCTCCTTGGTCAGTCAGAAGACGAGAGGCAGTTTGGCACATGTGACATTTCTAATAGGAAGGTTCCCCCTTCCATTAGATTTTTATTGATGATACTGTATTGATTCAGATGGTGATACATCGTCTGCCAAGGCTCAGGATGGTACGCCGTTTAATACATTCTCTGTATTGTATTACAGACTTCCAACTGATATTGAGGCCAGGTGGAGTGAATTCTTGGTTTCTGTCCCCTCCCCTCAATAGACATAGCGGCTTGCGTTTCAACTTACGTGTTACTGGGCACAATATATTTGATACGTACCTCCATGAGAACCCTTGGTGACCCTGCGATAACACTCTGACTGTGGGAGGATAAGGGCAGCTCCTTTGACGGCCAGGTAACTCTCACTCAGGCTGGAAAGGGAAGCAAATGTATGATAAGAAATCAAGCAAGAAGTCATGCTACACTGCCCAGTAGAAGTAACATCTTTTGTTGTGTGCAAGACAGACCTCATGCGCAGAGTTACCAACCCTCTATGAAAGTGATCAAAAACTATTTGCACGAAGTCCCCCTTTTCAGCTTACAGTATTTCAGTTCACCAAATTATTGGTACATTTTGCGTATATTTGCAAGTGACCCTCAATATTCTCAACTGGTTAGTGAAGAAATGATGGTGGCTCTTAGTTACTATAAGACTGAATACTTGAAGTACGGAATGGTTTCACAGCCCTGTCTTATGACTGGCTACTTCATACTCATCATCCAGTTAATGATTTTTTAAGCCATAAGACCTCGTCTGATCTGTGCCACCATGTGACCACACTGCCAGCAAAGACAAGTTGCAAAATGTAAATAAAATTGTTTTTATGCAAATGAAAATATCGTGCTGATGGCCATGCAAAACAGTTTTAAAAACATTACTCTGAATGTAAGTGAAGCAAATACATACTACTAGTCAATATAGACTACATGTAGTACCATCCGGACTATATCTGACCATTTCACTTGATACATACTTACTCCCTCGGAAACATATGTAAGGAGAAGTCGTGTTGTAGGCCCTGTTTGCAAGAGGATGATGTAGTACCTACTAGTATTTAAGTATAAATGTAGTGGTCCTGAACATGTACCTGGACAACATTTACTGTTTCACCATCCAAATAAATGGAGACCACAGATATTGTCCATCTAGCTCTCAAGCTGTTAACATGGTTAATCAATCTACAACTGCATTTTTCCTAAATGAAATCTAGTCTTTTTAAATTTTGCGCATGTTATCAGAGTCAACAGAAATTTGCTAAAAAGCTCTATGCTGCTTGCAATTCTCTTGAATATAAACTTGGAGAGGCTGTTTGATTGTGACATAAAATCTATATATGATTACACTCATACAGAAATCAATGAACAGTAGAACCTCTCTATTAAGACACCCCAGGACCAACACTAGCAATCCTAAGGCTTCATATGGATGTGTCCTGAGGACTGCGTCGAAGTGCAGAGAAACCACTCATCTAGGACCTCAAACTCACTGTCATGTAATAGACAGAGTGCCCTGCTACCGGAGGTGTCTGCTCAGGGAGGTTCCACATGCATTATGATTATGAGCTATCACTTCCATACATATCATCAAGCGAAAGCATAAAACAAGATATGACAATCTAGGCCATCAGCTTTTTCAAACAGGTGGTTTGCCTACACTGTGTATGTGTGATCAGCTTCCAAGGTTTTTGGTGTTGCAGCTAGAAGGCCTTCCCCTCGGCCTGTCACACCCCAACTGACAACAAAATACCCCAGGCATCATGCACTATTGCCCACCCACAGTATCTCAGACATTTTGAAACAGACATACATATCAAAGTTTATAGGCCAACCCAAATTCAGACGAAAATCTTTGTCCTGCAACCTATTCCAAAGGTCAACAGGGCTACAAAATTTATTTTTGAATGATTTCATATGCGGTGTTCATATGTGCGTGCATGTCTTAAACTTCATGAATGCCTAGATGTTGAAAACTTGCTATTGGGAATCAGGCCAGACGCCTATATAATTCGCACATCATGTGTGTCAATTTATCAGGATAATCATTGCAATTAGTCGCATTGAAACTATTATAAATAGGGCAATAGAATGTCACAATCAAGAATTATAACAAGCATGTCGATATTTGAAGTCATGACTTCCACCGAAAGAGAATTTTTGAATAAGTAATAAATTATTGATTATTATTTAAAATCTTACCAAATTTTTCTGAAAAATGGTGTAAACTGCTTTATAATGAGTACAGTATTAGGCACAGACTGCAAACATGACATCATATGGCGAGATGAACATTATAAAAGACCACACCCTATCCGTAAACATACCAATTAAACTAAGAAAGGGTCACACACATTAACAGATTCACCAAATTATCCCTAATATAGATGTAAGAGATTATAGGGCCACAGAAGAAGAATTGTCACCCCAGCAGTTGGAATCGAAATATTTCTTAAATAAAGATGTTCGTCATTTCATTTGATCTGGCTGTGTATTATATATATGTCATGCTTGTGCAAAATATGAAAGAATCATATGGGCAACCAAAAATGGTGAGTTTAATGCTTCTTCAATGCATCAACTCAATTATATGATGACACTTTGAGGTGTACACACACACGTCCACTCCCAGACTGCTCTCATTGTCCCTTTAGCTGACTTGCATCATTAGGTCTCTGATGATAGATCAATCATTGAGTGATTATATATTGAGTTCTTATCCAGGGGCTGCACGATATCCAACCAGAAGTATAGCTGGAGTCATGCTCCGAATTAATCAAGCGCTTCTATTGATAAGCTGCTTGATTACAGGGAGCTCTCTCATTTCCTACTACGTACAGAGTTATGGGCAGAGTTAGATTTTATTGTCAATAACTGAATGGTTGTATCAAGAGTTAATAAAGACTGGCTTTTATTTATACTCTTGGTTATATAGATAAATGGTAAAATCTTTTTCTGCCCAATATGTAAGCTGAGACAGAAATGGAATAAACAGTGCTCATCAGCACATTATTGAAAGGAGGAGCTGCAACAATTCAAAATTTTATTCAGTTGATAGAGGCAACTGGTAACAGCCCTTGACAGTGGCATCTGAGATAAAAGCATTGCAGTTGTATCAATCACATTTTAAATCTAAATTCTTTGACTCAATTTATGCAATGTGTTTCATGCCATTAATGTCAACAAACGAGTGTAAATATATAGGCTAAACTGCCAAAGAGTGCATGAGAATACTTGTGCATGAACTGGAATGGATAGATAGAATGAATCTTAGAAGATTACAATTCATTTTCAAACACTTCAATTTTTTGCAGCAAATTTCAAATTCATAAAATGAAAATGAATTCAAATAAAATGTGTAAGAACAATGTGCACTGAATCTTAACTTTTTTTCTTCAGAAGGTTACCTTAGATACGCACTAGTCCTATTGGTGGCCAAGTCGAATGTGTGAAAGACAAGACAGCGGTTAGAACGGGGTCTAGTAGAATAAAGAAATTGAATCATAATGATAGAGGACAATAAAACATGTAATTGTAATCAAGAATTTATCAATTCTTGATGTAAGATGCCTTAGAATCTGCAACTGAAAGGATAGTGAAATTGTCCTTTAACCAAAGATTGATGCTATTTAATAGCAGTACATGTAAGAAAACAACCAGCTAGTCAGTAGCCAGACTGAATCATCCAGAATTATTTATACAAAGAGTGTCAAATGATTGTTGGAAACAGCAAATTCACAACCAACATTCAAATGTATATACGCATGCAGCCTTCAACTGCATTTTAAATCTGTCTGCATGAAAAACAAAACAAAAACATGAGGCATGATGGAGCACCTGCAGCAGTTGCCATGGCGGCAGTAAACAAAAACATTGCATGTGAGTCTACTAGAATGTTGACCTATAGATAGGTTAGCAATAGCATCAAGGTGAGCAAGACCTGGGCCTAGTACAGAGAAGTGGCTGGGGAAATGTACTAAATTCTTCATTTGGCCGTATCGTCAAGACCATGAGCCCAAGTAATTGCACCAATTTTGTCTCCTTTCCACTATCACAAACCCATGCATCATGAAATTAACATCACTTCACCCATCAGTGTGATCCACAGCTTACAGCAACAGTTTATTGAAACAGCTGTTTACACTTAGCTAACAATTTGTGCTTGTGAATTCGAGTGAATTTAGACCAACAACATGAACTAGTAGTAGTACCAAAGAATCGGGTACCGTACCACAGCAACTCAACCCCCAGTCACAGTGTGCTGAGTCAGCCTTTCAAGGAATTCATTACTACCATGACCATCACGTCATCATCTGATTTTTTATTCATGTCACAAGCAAACACCATGATTGCCAGCATCCTGTATCAAGTAGGAATTATTTGAATCCGCTTTCTTTCTTGGAGTGGAACAAAGAAGAGACAATGAACAATAGCTATGAATGACACATTCTAGGAAGTGACAAACTCAATCTTTTAGAAAACCTGACACGGCCCCTTTGAAAATTGGCTTTTTTGCATGTCTCCTGAATTGTTAGTCTATATGCCTGACAAAGTGGCATAAAACAGTTTTTTCATTTGAATAGATAGGGATGTACATGTACTATTATATACATGTAGGCCTAAAATGAACAGAACCAGTAGGCCTGAAATTATGCCAAACAATTAGGTCCAAAGAAATATTAAAGCAAACACAAATTTGTCATTCCTGGTGGAACCTTGGCTAATCAATTCTCATCAACTTTCCTGGCAGTTCACTGATACGTTGTTAGCTAGTGTGAAGCACCTTGGAAGGCAGGATGAGTTGGAACATTCATCAAATGTTCCATCACAACATCAGGTACATGTATGGACATGAAGCTGCCTTGAGCATTGTTTACCTTGGCAACCAGCGTAGCATGAACATGTTTGGCTGAAGAATTATTACATCTCCATAAGAATGGCTGCTGCCAGTGATTCACTACATTCACCTGGAGTCTACTTGCCTTGAAGTACCTGGCATGATATCGGCTCGCACGATATCAAGCGGAACTAAAGAACTGACTTCACGATCAAGCAACTACATGCCATGCGTGTAGCTCAGCAACTGCCCCCCCCCCCCTGTGGACCTACTGCCCCCCCAGGACCAAAAAGTAAAATACGACCCTGCACACCTTTCTTTTCACCTTTTTAACGTTTATAGATACTCCCAAAATCACAATGGCAGTGAAATTGTTTTACCAAGAAAATCAATGATAAACGTGGCAAAGTATGTGTTCAAAATGGCCTGAAAGTGATAAAATCATAGGTAGACCATTGATGCGGAATAATATTGGCAAGACTCCCAGGATGCAGACGATGATCATCAGGAGGAGCACACAAACAAGTGGTTTCTCGGAAATGTACTTATAGAACCACCACATGGATAAAGATCATAGTTGGATGGGGCACTGGGTGGAGACTCGTCTTAACCATGGGCCACTTGTCTTAAAGATGCACATCTCATCAGCAACATTGATATCAGCAGAACTTCATTATGTAGGCTGAATAAATCTTCTCACAGCTTTTTGCTTCGCTCATCATGTCTTTTTCAGATAAGAGTTTGAAAAAGTTGGACAACAATATAATCACTGCTTCACATGAGCATTTCCGAGGGGCCTCACCTAAGCTACATAGATTGACACAAATATTTCAAAATAATGTCTACACCACTGACTTTTTAACAACATGTCCAAAGATCGAGGACAGATAGGACCTCTAATTGATGATACTCTCTACATGTTCTCTGATGACGAAGAAACTATATCAGTGAAACTACAAGATGGAACATGTTGAAGTACATGCTGAACACTCTGAGGGACTACCCTCAGCTTAGAAGAGATCCCCTTTTACCATCATTTTATTAATAGCCAACTCGACATTCAGGACATTCACTAAAAAGATCAATGTCACTGGACTCTCTCCAGTATACCATGCCAATCTTTATGACAGACATACAGCAAAATTATTACATGCTAAAGAACAATGCAGAAGCAGTTCGTATAGTCAGAGGGTTTGTCCATTTAGTCAGAATCACGATTCGGAATGGAATGGATGGGATACTGTCTGGAGGATGCCAGGTACAACTTCAAGATGATCAATGTCGTCATATTTTCATTGACCTGGCCACCTATAAAGTCCATGTACCAAAGTGGCTCTATCACAATGTGCATTTTTTCGGAGGAGGCAGGGTCGGAAGCTTTCTCAGCCAAATGTGACAATGAAGACTTCAATATGAAATGAAGCATCCAGTCTCACCGAGGCCCGAGTGGACCTGTACATTTCGCATTAGCGTGGAATAAGCACATTTAGGAAGGATGTGTTATGCAACAAAGGGAGGGGGAGGATTCTGATTGTTCATCACAGGTAGTACAGCAGAAGACCAAAAAACATGGCTTTAGAGCAATTTGTTCTTTGTTTTACTCAAATTGGTTTCTCTAAATATCAGCTCATAATTTTTTGTACCACTTTTGGATAAAGTTTTAACCCAAACAGCTGTTTATACATGTTAGAAAGACATTCCAACTGTTACTGTACTGTTGTTTTAATGGACGAACCCTCTACACCATAACGATTTCATAACAGGAACAGTCAACATTGGCGGATCCAGGAATTTGAGAAAGGAGAGGACACACATGAAAATCTAAAGAGTCGATTTTAAATCATTTAGGGCCATGTGTTGCCATGAAAAATTTATTTAGATTCTTTTTTTCTTTTTGAGGGGCGGGTAACCCCTGGATCAGCACTTGGTTAATCCGAACACTGCATAAAGGATGATGCGAAATGTTCAGTTAAAGTATGTTGAAGCGAAGCAAATCAAGACATCAACAGAAGCAGTGCAACAACTGTGCGTTGTGGTTCTCACCGAAGTTTTGAGACAAAGCGTACGGTGTTGCAGGCTCTCTTCAGCTTACGAAGAGCACTTGATTGTGACGAATCGGAGCTAAGAAAAATACAAACAACAAACATACAGGTGATTTCAACAACACTGCAAGATCATGATAGCCTGTGGTCAATGAAGCATAGTGCAAAATGCTAAGTTTGTGATACGATATACAAAATGCCCCAAAATAGCCATTTCGAACTATCACTATCAGAGGTATGAAGTCGGGGGAGTCCAAAATTTGCATATTTTAAAACCATTCAATCAATAATGCATTTGTTTAGCACTTTCAATCTGAAATAAAAGAAGACCTTAATTCATTACATACAAACATGGGATCTCAAATGGCTTCAGGCATTGGCTTGTATTTGTAGAGAGATTCAGAGCAACTACTGTGCAATATTACTGATTCTGATGGATTATACTACTGGGTGTAAAAAAAAACATGATTAATTTTCCGAAATCCTACAGCATCAAAAGTTTTATTCAGAACCTAAGTAGATCCTGGAATTATGTAGAGCTGAGACATTTCCATTTTAGGTGATCTAAACCTATCTCACTCAGCGAACAATTCAATAAACTGTATAACATCTACAGCAACAAGGCAATACTACAATGATTGGTATTTAATTGCTGTTATTTAGCAGGGTTTATTAGGAATGTTTTCATATGACATAAAGAGTTTCCTTTTGTCAATATTGACCATGCCAGGCTGTTTGATGGAATAAAATGTCAGACTATTATGTACTAAATTGATCATATTGTATGAAAGTCACTTGACCGAGTGTCCTACTCCCATTTAGCATCATTTGAAACAAGCAAAAAAATATCGGGGAAAAATCAATGAGTGGTTTAACACTTAAAAGTGTCAATAAACGTTCACACCATTTTGGAGAAAGAGGATCTGAATTATTATTTGATTGAGTCAGCATAAAACAGGTCCTATCATCAAAACATTCCCTTCATAGACATGTATATTAGTCTTCCTGCCACGTCCAATGCAGCAGAAAAACGCCCTGATCTTTACTGTTGGGCCAACAGCAACAATTTTTTCCAGTAGTCATCTTGATAGACCTTTCTTGAGGAGGGGACAGGGCAAGCATCTATGTTCTCTCTTGTGCATTTTTGAAGAAAATCATCTGCAGCATCTTGCTGGATTCAAAGAAGACAAAGTGATTATGATATGAACTAATTTATGTTTTGAAAGGAGCTCTCTTTCTGCCTCTGGAACTGCATGGTTCTGTATTGGAGGAAAAAAAACGTGTACACATTTGATTGTGATACAGAAATGAAATAAATTTAAGATGTATTTTATCAACATTTTAAAATCATACACAATGCTATGTCAACAGCAAACGAAATACAGGCTACATACATACATATAACTTATACAGCTCTACAACAACTAGCATGACTAGCCTACAATGTAGCATGAGAAAATGCAGCAACTGAGGACAAGGACTACATCGTACAAAAATAAATAAGTAATAAAATGATTTAGACCAATCTACTATAAAATGCTGCATCAGCCATCAAGAATAATCAGGAGGAAAAGACAGGGAAGCAGCATTATTGGTACGTTGTTCTAAGATGAAGAAACCATGCCTCCATTTGCTGCCGACCAGGGGATTACCAGGGTGCTGAATCCCAAGAGCTCTAGACTACAAGTAGTGAACCATGCAACAGAGTGCAATGGATGGCGAGGACTTCCTAATTTGCCATAAAGAAAGTGACAAAGTGCACCGAGACAAATTTACAACACAACACATTTACTAAAACTACTCGGAAGGCAGATCAAAACTCACCTGCGAGATCGACTCTGTGGATTACTGGCATCAATTTGATCTTCTCCTGACCCCCCAGGCTCCTGGAAAGAAAAGATGGAAACGTCTAAACAAGTTCTGATGTACTGATCGATCAACAACTGTAAAAACTCACAACAGGTCCCAAGTGAAAGGGAACAACGGTGGACTGGCCCTTGGCAAATTGTCCTCAAGGCAGTTCTGTCCCTGAGACAAATTGGCCCTAGCTCCAGATGAATTGTCCTCAAGAACAATCAGTCCCAGGGAGATAAAATGTCCTCAAGGACAGGGACAATCAATGACTCAGTACTAGAATATGAATTTTTTCGAAAGGACAATCAGTCCCTGGAGACACTGTCCTCACAGAGGACAATCTGTCTCTTGCTTCAAACAAACTGTCCCGAACAATCAGTCCTCGCCCAAACATGCCAGGAGCCAACTTGTAAATGTAGGCTGGCTTGGACCTCACCTCACAAAATCCACTCAGATACCGGGCAATGCATGTGTCACACATGAAATCTTCAAAACACATCATCCAGTCATCAAGATTCACATGAACACAGAAGAAATGATGCCAAGTGCGATGTACAGGTCAATGCAATTGACAGACAGCTCGCACAGTCGCCACAGAGCTGGTTCTAATCCTCCTAGTAGGACAGCGCAGTAGAAGTTTTCGAGTTTGGACAGATTCCTTGGATATCCATTTACAACACAGGATGACTGGCCTTGAACTCCTAGTCCTAAACTCCTAGTCCTAGTTATCTAGTGAAGATGACAAGTGCTAATCCAAGTTCCAACATTGATGATGCCTCAATGTCAATCACTGTCAGAAATAAAAAGCTCAATCGAAGCATTCTTTCTTTGCCACATGCTGTATACCAAAGAGAGTGAAGGACTTGTCACAGTGCAGGATATCAACGATGGAATGAATGAGACTGGTTTTCATTCCAGTGATGTGATTATGACTCACACCTCAGCTAGAGACAAACTGACAAGGTTCCATTACATGTAACCTACCACCAGCTGACTAATGTAATCACACAGCCTGCCATCTGAGACAGAGAGGACAGCATACAGAGACTGATCACTGAATCACCACTTGTTGGTGGGCCAACATAGAGTCAAATGACAGATTAAACAGAGAATCAACTAGATAGAACATTGTCTGGGAGCTGAGCAACTTTTATTTAACATGCAAACTATAAATTATTTGAATGTGTTGTGGGATAGAGTACGCCTACCTGACCATAGAAACCAAATTCTTTCAAGTTTTTCCAGTGGTGGGTGTAGGACTAGGAGATAGAGGGGTGTGAATGCCGACAGTGAATGTCAATCCTTAAGTGTAAAGTGTAAAGTCGGATGATAACCTATATCGTAGTTGATATCAGACTATAAACCCTAAACTTTAACTTTTAACTTTTTAAGTCTCCTCCTTTCACTGCCGACACAATAGGGCAGGAATTCTGTCAGACGCACACACATAAACGGATGGCCAATGAAATTGCTGGGCACAAAGTAATTGAATGACGGCCTGAATTGATAGTGCCCTTCTTCTATACAACAGTCAACATGCACAGTGCATTTGGGTCAGGTCAGCATCCCTGGAACCGTTACTCATTGAACACCTGGTCTTCCATTATGATGGCTTTCAGCGACAACCACGAGTGAGTGTAGCGTTAGTGTTGACTGTTGTCGCAACATGGACGCGTAGGAAAGGAAGGGAATGCGGGGTGACTACCAATAAAGTAACAGCTCTTCTGACGGCCAATTACTGGGGGGAGATTATTGGCGGTGAAGGATGGATATACGCACAACGACGGTAGAGCAGCACGCCAAACTAACAAGATGATCGTAAATCAAAACCGAGTAATGCTGACAGGTCTGAATGAATATGTAGATAGGGCCCAAGTCATCTTAACTGTCACTAGTGTCTAGTGTCAGTCATCTTGAAGTCGACGATGATCGATGCCGATGGGTTCATCAGCTAGGTGTCCAATATACACGGTAACAACACCTGCAACACTAACTTATTACAAGCCTAGTTATGAAGCATCACTGTCCATGCTGACTGGCATACATGCAGCAATCATACTGGGCAATTTATTTACAATGCACTGGCCCGGTTGACAGCCAGAAAAATCTGACAAAAATTTGTCACTCACCGACTCGGGAGTCGTGCTGGGTGTGGGAGATCTCTGGACTGTAACTAGAGCCATACTTGTGCTCTAAAAACTAACATCCACATAATAATTATCTCGATACTGAAAGAAATCATGAGCAAATGTCACATTTCGAAGACTTTGCATGCGGAAATGCCTGGCTTCAAAAGCAGTGGCCATATTTCAGGTTCGCCTCAGCTGCTAATTTCGTTCCGGTGGTATGAAAAAAGCTCGTTCTTATTTTCTTTAACCCATGTCTTAAAAACTCGTTTTATTCATTATTTGGTCATCAAAATCATCATATCAACCAACTTCTGTTATTTAGAATCATGAGAAATTCTATTAAGATACTTTAATTCTATATCTATGGTGTTTTGATTTAGACTGTCGTTCCAGTTTTGCCAGAAATTTTGTGAAAAGTTCACCCAAGTTTTTATTTTCGTGCTAACCATTTTTTCTTACAGGAGGCGTGATTGGCTTACCCTTTTCCGATTGACGAATGAAAACTCTTCTCTCTTAGCTTATTTGTTGAGAAAAACAACATGGTGGATTTTGGAAAATTCTGTCAGTTTTGAAGAAAAAGCCTCGCCATCGTCGACTTCTCCAGTAAGATTGAAACGATGGGGTCAACTACAAGAGAAATAGTGACTCTTCAAATTGGACACTACTCTAACCACATCGGAACACATTGGTGGAACACTCAGGTACTTTTCTTTTTGTCCGATAACCAATCTATACGAAAGGGAATGCAAAATGTACGCTGGAGCTGTTTCTAATTTCGGACACGTTTCAGGCCTCTGCTGAATGCAACGGGCGAGGGAGGGGGCTGGTGGTTGATGGTACACTCTATCCTTGTAGGGACACAACTTGCTAAATCCAGAATTAGCATAATGGATGGGGACAGAAGCACACACAATGTATAGTGCGATGTAAGCAGCCATAATGTATTTTTAAAGCAACAGCTTTAACTTCACCGGTACACACTACAACTTTTTTTAATTTTAACCAATTCTTTTTATTTCAGGAGTCATCATTTATTTATGATCCCAAAGCAACTGACAAGAAATTAATCAATCATGATGTGGTGTTTCGGGAGGGACAAACTCTTATGGTTGGTATGAATGAACAGCCTAGCCCCAAGGCCTAGCCCTATACTCATCAGATATTGTTGAAAATATAGAGTAAAAAGGTTGCAAGCACAAAATGGACAGCATTAAGTTTACCACCGGGGCCAGACAGTGTCCTTTCTGTATTCTGTCTTCTTCAGCTCTGCACTTTGAGATGTTATTCTCCAGCCTCCAGGAATATTGCTCCTCCAAGGCGGGATGAGCATTTTTACTTGCCACTGACTACAGTCGGGCATCGATTGGTTTTTTGGCCCAGTTACTCCATCTTTAGCCGGCGAACTGGACACCACATGAAATCATACTTTTAGATTGTGTTGTTACTAAAATATTGCAAAAAGATTGATCAACATACTTTTGAAATGAACATTCTATATTTTTTAAGTAATGCTCTATGTTCTAATAAACACGTGATCTCTCTTTTCAGGGGGATGTCACGTTTACGCCTAGACTTATTGCAATTGATCTTAAAGGTATGTGTGAATAAGCATGAATTACCGGTAAAATAAAGGCAGTGCAATGTTCTGAATGATGAAGAATGATATAACTGTGTTGTGTCTCTCACCTGACAAGACGTGAGGTCTTCTATCTATGATATTTGAAATGTCTGATTTGGTGTGTACTGTGGAACCTCACTTAGCGGACACCTCTTAGCAGGACTACCTCGTTAGCAACAGTGATTTTGGACCAAAATAGGTTGTTTTTATTCAATTTGACCAATGTAATCAGGACACCTCTCTATTAAAGAACAGCATTTTTCAGTCCTGAGGGTATCCTTCAAATAGGAAGGTTCTACTCTCAATACATTCTGCATCATAATTTCAACATATTTGTTCTTGAAACCTTTCAGGTAGTCTGAATACACTGAGAAAAGAGGGAACGTTATATGAAATTAATGTTGAGGATGATGTGAAATGGTGAGTGACAGATTAGGTTGCATAAGTTAGTATCTTATTTGGGTGATCAGTGGCACAGTGGTAAGAGCTCCAGGATCATAATCGGGAGGTCGTGGGTTGGGCTCTTGGTAGGATCACAGCTGTTTTGTTTTTGTGTCCTTGAGCAAGACATTTAACCCTATGTTCTTCATGGTTCCAGGCAAGGTGATGTCACGCTTCACAAGACCGAAACTGGAAGGAAGAACAAGTTTTTAGAAGATCTAGACAAGGAAGAGGTAGAGTCTAAATTGATGGCTGCATGCACAATTCTTCTAGCAAACCATGGTCAGGGTGTTGTCTCATGAAAATATTCTTTAATGTTGCACTTGCTATCTTTTAGTGAAAACCATCAATTATGAAGTAGAAACTTCCAATTAAAATTTGAATTACATGTGCATGTATCTACCCTGTCTGTCAATTCAAAGAAGGTACATTAGTTACAAGTTTCTACCTACTTTCCAGGCTCGTTATGCTGAAGCGAAGGCAGCTGGATGTGATGAGATTGATGAGGAAAAAGAGATTGAAACAGGTATGGGGCTATCCATTGGAAGCAAGGATGTTAGGGAGATTTAGACGCCATGTCCTTTGAGCTGTTACGACACTGTGTACTTGCCTTAGGGTTAGGAAACTGTGGTCTTGTACATGTACTGCTTGATGCACCATCACCATATCATCGGAGAACCTGTCAGTGAAGATTTGCTCGTTCACTGGTCTCATCTTGAGTTTTGTTTCAGATACCAGTAGCTCTCAGATGGATTCGAGTCCTGATGAAGAAGTCTTTGGTCGGAAATTGTATGATTTAGACGAGAGCGTATCAGTATGGTCAGATTATCTCAAAGTTCATTTTCATCCAAAATCGCTATGCATTGTTGAGGAGTATCAACATGAGAGGTATTAAATCCACCTATTTTATCATAGCATCAGATCAGCTTTGATTGATTGATAACATTGATAAGATTTCAAGTCACAGCTCTACTATGATAGTAACTTTGCTCAATTGGTCTACCCATTACAGTGGTCTGTATGCAAGAATGGATCTAAAGGTCAACTTCGTAGCTAAGCCAGGGCATGTTAAATTACCTCGTATTGCAGCCAGGTTAAAGAAACTGGGCATTTGGGATTTGATTTCTTCTATCATATGGCAAATCATAAGTTCCGATCAGATAACTTTTCTTTCTTATGAATGTGCGATCATGTTTTAATTTTTCCAGTGATTTAAATCCGTTTGAAGTGTTCACCCATGGCTATGATCTGCTGCTTGATAGGAAGGTGGATAATGAACTGGAGGACCAGATACATTTCTTCACTGAGGAATGTGATAGGCTTCAGGTAAGGTGTCATAGTCCATCAGAGGTTTGACATCCTACAATGACGTATCATTTGTGACCTTGACTTTGATTGTTTTTAAGTATCAATGCAAGCAAAATATAACACCTCAACTCCAAATGAGGAACACTTGCCTTGCTTTGCACTCCTCCCTGGCTGAAGTTGGAGTCTGTATTTTCATAGATAAATTTGTGTAATTAATTTCCAATTTTTTCTTGCAATTGCAGGGTTTCAATGTCATGGTCGACACAAATGATGGCTTTAGTGGTTTAGGATCAAAACTTATCGAACGTTTATCGGACGATTTTGACAACAAAAGTATTTTAACTTTTGGTGTGTCCCCAGCACACTTTGAAAAAATGGTGAGTCGTTGATTCACAGCTATTTCTCATTCTTTTGATAACAGAGGTCAAATTGTATAAAAACGACCTACAAATATATTTTGGACCAAAATTGATGTCCCTAAAAGAGAGGGTGTCTTGCTCACCGAGGTGTCTGCTTAGGGAGGTTCCACTGTATACAAAACCTTCTTAATTTAAGCTTTATTTTAATGTTCATGAGCTTACGTGTATTACTTTGTGATAATGAAGTTAGAAGACATATTACTCACAGCGTTTATATATTAGTAAATGTATTAGATCTTTCAAGGGGCTGTTGACTCTTTCATAATCTCCTCAGATGTTGGAGTTTGAATTACATGGGTCTTTCTTTCAGACACCACAATTTGATTCTTACCGTGTGTTGAACTCGCTGCTGTCCTACTCTATGCTTGCTGAACACAGCTCATTATTCGTACCTTCGTCATGTGCCATGAATCTCTGGAGGTCAGTCGGATCACCTGTTAAGCTGCCAAATGTTACTTACAAGGTAGGAACAATACATTGTCTTACATGCAATAGACAATAGGCAGTGCAGGACTTATTGTCTCAAAAGGACACAGCATATTTTTGGTTGACCATGAGTATGTCTCTGGAACAGTATAGCATATGCTCATTATGTATTAATTTGTAGTTTTAGGAAATATGCAATTTTTCTTCCAGAAAAATCTCTCATATCACACAAGTGCTATTCTCGGTGCTGCTATAGACACAATGATGCTGCCGTTCAGACTGGAGGCTAACTCGCATAGTTTGTGCGATGTTGTTGACAACATCGGAAATGCTGGGAGAAAGGTAATTGACCCATAACCACGGTGAGGTGCCTAAGTTTTGGCCTACATTTAACCTTCACCCTTGCAGTGTTTGGTGAGACAACTAATACCTCCAGTTTAATACAGTTCCTTCAACCTAACACTAACTTTTTTACATTTAAAATAGTCTCCCTTCCATGTTTCAGGTGGCCTCCTTGATGAGTTCGTTTCCCTACCCCCTGTCAGTAGAGAATACCTTTTTAGATGCCCTGCTGGCATTAGAGGAGAGGATCCCATGGACATCACTTACACCTCTTGGCGAATCTCCTGATTTACAACCTGACCTCACCTTTGCCCAGCAAGTCGTACTGAGAGGAATACCTGATGGTTTAGTTAGACGGTATGTAAATCTGGTAATAAATGTCAAGGTTTATTCAAATTTACTTACCAAATGTTGTATCTATGCAGCCGAGTCATTTGATAAAAAATTAAGTGTGTTTTTGGAATGATGTCAAATATCCTAATATTTTTCATCATTAGGCTGTATCATCCCTGACTTGGTATCCAATCTTTTCTGCAGAAAACAGTATGCTAATCTTCCCCGAATGCTAGGTAACTGCAACACTGCCACTGAAATACTACGGTTGTATCTAGCAGAATCTTATCCTAAGACACTCAAGTAAGTATAGGGACACTAGCTATCCTTAAATTCGTCTTCATCTGCTTGCCTTTGCCCTTTGTGAATTGTTTGTATGCAAAAGTTCCCACCGACATTCTCTTCATCTTTATGGGAGTTCGACAAGTTACTCATGTTTATCACTTGGATGCTTACCAAGACATCGGCACTAGGAACCTTTGACTCTTAGCTCCACATCTCATAGAAAAGACAGAGCAATCAAAATTAATGGATTTGCTCAAGGTCACAAACTGTGATCAGTTGGCATAAGGCATGTACATTATAAGGTGACTATTAAAACCTACATGTACAATGTTTGTTGTGAGTGAGTTTTTGACTGATGCAAAACAATATTAAATCGCCATTCAAACTAGAATATCAATACAATTATTGCACTTTGTATGACATAAATTCTATTCTTATTTCAGTGGTCTCTGTGTAGTGAACTCACCAATCAAAACAGTTGATCCTTTTCCTCACATATTCAGTCGAAAAATCACAAGTACAGGTGTGATAGCTCCAGAAGATAGGCCAGAGACGTTAGGTGGGTAGATATCAACAGGTCAGCGCTTATAGCAAGAATAACAAATGAAGTCAATACAGTGGAACCTCTCATAGCGGACACCTCAATTTGACCTCTGTAATCAGAACAGCTCTATAGGACAGCATTTGCTAGTTGGGGTCTAGAAACTCTTGTACACTCGATTTTTAAAATCTCTTCTTCTTGCATGTTTCAGGTGTTGCTAGTGTAGTAATCAGAACAGCTCTATAGGACAGCATTTGCTAGGTGGGGTCTAGAAACTCTAGTCCACTCGATTTTTAAAATCTCTTCTTCTTGCATGTTTCAGGTGTTGCTAGTGTAGCTGCAATGACATCCGTACAAAGCAACCCAGCCATCGGGAAAATGCTCGGGACATTATGCGAACAAGCCAAACGATTAGACATCAAGAAATTTCATAATTTTACTGAGGGGAGCCTTGAAACAGACGATTATTGTGATATTTTAGAGAAAGTGGAGACACTTCAGTCAAAATACTCTACAGATGTGATGATGGACCTGATATGAGGTTGTGACCTAGACTACACGTGGGTGGTTCCTTTTGTTTTTACCAGGAGGGCCCCAAAAATCCATGGTTGTGCTACATTAAGGACATTTACTACATTTATGTTGATAGTGTGCTGTATTCGTAGGGACATTAGTGGTCCCTGATATAAGGGTGTGACCTACACTTGGAGGTTTGTTTCCAATTGTACCAGGAGGGTCCTAAAAATCTAGAATGAAATATGTGTGCTGTTGGTGGTAAATGAGTGTACTGTTCTGTCTTTTGTTGACAACAATCTTTTTGCACCATCTCGGTTGTTTTGTTTTTGCAAAATTTTGTACATGTACAATGTATGTTAATTTTATAAGGAAAGCCAAAGTGTAACCAATACCAGTATTATACATGTACGGTAAATTAATGGGTCTAGGTGTGTGACAACAGTACAAATGCAGTTGGGATGTTCTGTTGTTACGACAGAAAGCCAGGTGGTCTGTAAAGCAACCAACTGGTGGAATCGGAGGTTTTCTTGGGAATGAAAGGTCAATAAAAATTAACACCTACACTAAAGGCAGTCCAAAAGTCCCGCACTTTAGATTGATTTTTCATGAAACATCTGCAAAATATTTGTTATTCTTTTATAGGTCTGATTAGAATAAAGAGCTGTTGTCAATATACCATCATTGTAGTGGTTCGTTTTTCATCATTACGGTGTTTCCTCTTGGACAACATTGCGTGTCACTACAGTTTCTATCAATCTAAGGCTGTCAGGATCAGGAATTTGTCCAGGGAAGGGAAAGTTGTGCACATGCGTGCCATTGCCACAGTTAAGTGCACAGTGGTTCATCCAGCATCCAGCATCCAGTATCTTTCAAACTGCTGTTGAGAAGTACAATATGGCAGCTCCATCTGACAAGATCCCTTGACCACTGAGTGTATAAAAGGCAGTCGCTGTGGATGTGGTTATAGTTCAATATTTAACTCGATGAGATGCATCTTTCATGACCACTATTCTCTCTGATTCATGAATGCTCTCGTAGGCTTCTCTAGCACGAAGAACCTGAGGAACAATTTTGATTTGTGTATTATGATCATGCATGCATACACAGATCCAATGAATAAAGGGAGTGGCAGATCTAGAAATTTTGGAAAAGGGGGTCCAGCCCCTACCAGGTTGCAATCTTGGAGATGACACGATGGAATTTAGGTGCCAAATATACATGGTACACGCATTTTCCAAGCATCTGAAAGGCTAGAATTGGAAGTAGTCATTGCTTTGTTGGGAGAGGAGCTCTAACGTTGCTCTCTGAAGAAAGGTAGGGGGGCACGCCTCCTTTGCCACCCTCTAAATCTACCAATAATGGAGAGATTTCGTTGTCAGTCATGTCCCTCTCCACTGAGAAAGATTCCTCTCATTGGCTAGAGCATCCAGCTTCGTCCCTCACCTCAATATAGGAGATTCAATTAGGATGACGCAATGGACTGCCCCAGTAGTCCAACAGTCACAAGCTTTCTCTAGCTAACCATATTCTGGGCTAGGTCCTCTATGTGATGTGGTTCCAGCAATCTCCCCCATCTCCCAGCAGTGTCTGTGTAGGTCAGGTAGGACATTTACTGGCAACTTGGCTGCCTCCCTTACCATTCAAACGGGTTTAAATCCAATGTTCAGACCACATAGAGATCCCCATGCTAGCTTGACTATCATATCATAGTCTCCATATTCATTCAGTCTTCATCTTAGCAGAAGCCTGCAGAAAGACACAGTACCCCAGGTAGGCCTGGATGCATCTTGACCCACAAGTTTTGGATCCACTCCGCTGACCTGACTCTGTTAGACCAATGAGGGGAGGATACGGACGGAGTACCTCTGATGGTTCAGAATGGCCTGGACGCCATATCCGTCCTATTCAACCATGATGATACCAGGTGTACATATAATACCTTTTATACCAAAAGGTATCACTGAGGGACTAGTTTACAGTCATAAATGATGACCAGTCCAGCAGTTGAAACGCTCTGCATATTGGCCCACCGTGTACTGGAAAAGTGGGAGTATCATTTTACGGAGTATCGCTCCTCAGTTTTTCAACTACGGTAAACAAATACTAATATTGACTCCAGCAATAATATAACAAGAAATGTTTTCTTCAAAAGTAGTTTATTTGTCCTCCAAAAATGTGCAATCACATTTCTGATACACTGACCATATATATAACATCTTATCTAATATATCATCTTATGATAATTCATTTATACATTTTACACATACATTATGTACAGGTTTTTATTGTCATATTCCTCAAGCTCTGATTGAAATCTGCTGGTATATTTCATCTGTTTCATCTAGTTCATCAAATAGTCAAAGGTTCGCAAAAATATACTGAGATAGGGAGCTATTCTCTGAACAAATGCCACTCTGACTTCAATTTGGAATATATTCATACCTGAAAGAGTTAATGGATTTTTTGACAGTCACATCATTTGCAAAGAATAACATTTACAAAGGCAATACCAAACGGTGCCCAACTAAAATTTTACTTGTATTATTCTTAATCAGTGAACTAGGTCGCCAAAGCACTTTGCAATGCTATACAAACATTGATAAAATAGCAAATCTTCCTTTGCTCATACTCATCCTGTGTATATATTATTCACATGAAGATGCCAAGGTTGACCCCTTACTCCTGTCTATACTCCCCCTTTAATATGTAACATGCATTCTTCAAGGTATTATAAAGGTAGCGGACAAAAGAGGGAGCACATAATGTCAGCAAATTTTATTCGTTTTCAAGAACCCCTCCCCACCTCTGTCCCCAGACCGAGTGCAAAATTCTTCTGGAATGTGCTGATCTAAAATGGAATGGTATGCCATACACACATTTTTTGGTTGATTTAATGAACTTCCAAACAACTACATGTAGAGTTTAATAGAGAATGTGAAGAGTGCCACAATCAGCATATAATCTGATCTTATTATTCCACTACATGCACATCAATTCGAAAACATATATCCAATTTTGATCATGCTCTAAACCTAAGACATACAATGTTAACCCGAATATTGTCACACCTCACACCCCCTTTGCGGGTCATCATTTCCACTGGTGGAAGGACTGTTTGCAGGCCAATGAAATACAGGGGATACACCCAATCTAAAGAAGAGGGGTCATAAGTCTCTCATTCATCCAATTTATTATGACATAAATTTATGCAGCTACAGTACATAACATTAACTGAAGCTAAAAAAAGCACCATCTTTGTCAAAGTATACGATTATGAACATAATCAGTAATCAGTTTTTAATGCTTTCTCAATGGCAGAGATAACATCACAGTATCTCTACTTTTGGCAATTCAAATACCAACCAATATATTTGCCGAAAAAAATAAATACAACACCCTTTTTACACACTCAAGACACATGTTCCGAAACCAAACATATCCACCAAATCAAAAGAATACATCATTTGCAATGTATACTTTATTCTCAAAACTCAAACTTATAAAATAATTCAATAGTATCATTCAGATCTTTAAACCTTATGTATTAAGGAATTGATACCGAATTGGAGGTTTGTTATCTATCCAAACACCGCAAAGATGGAGCTAGAATGTAGGCCAAAACCTTGGTGCTTTCCCAAAGCTTCAGGCAAACTGACAGCTCATTCCAAGGGGAATTGGGTGAGAGAAATACTAACAGAATGATATCAACTTCTACTGTGAAACCCACACATATCATTAAAATGTTTACTGTTGCAACAGGAACTTTCTTACACGTGGACTCAATATATTTGTCCAATCAGGTAAGGAACTGATCATCCCTTGACCAACACTTCCATTATCCTTTACAGCTATTCCCCAAATATGCACTTGAATCTACCTGATCTAAGTACCGGTACATGATGAACAAATGCAAGCCTAAAACACATTATCCACAATAACTAAAATGATGAAACAGAGTAAGATTCCACATCCTCTCAGACTCATACAGAAGTCAATAAACAGTAGTCTTAATATCTTTGTCTGCATCGTCCTATGTCCTGACCAGCAAGAACCATTTTGAAAACACCTATCCTACATTGCACTAGGATGTCCAGCCCTCAGCCAATCTGATAAAGATCTAAAATATTTTCAACAATTTCGCATCTAGGGTTTCATGCCTTTTTGCATTATGAACAGTGCCTTGTTGGTGATCAGGTACACAAACCACAACTGAAAACGGCCATATGCAACTTAGTCAGCCATTAACGATCACCCCTTGACCCCTATAAAGCTCCTGCCTATAGTCCCTCCTAAATTTACATCAAAATTGTTGAAAATGTTTTATCCCTGTGCCGCAATTGTCTCATTATCACAAACAACACCAACAAGTCCTTGTTATTGTATAACACATCTCGTCCGATCCAACTGACAGCATACACAGGCCTGGCTCATAGCCTTCGGTGGTATAAGGTCTAAATCCTCATCGTCCGGTTCTAAGTCCAGGTTATAACCATCTTTTATCAGCTGCTGCGTAATCTCTTCGTTTGAAAACTGTTTGAATATTGGTTCATCAAAATCATCGTCACTGGAAACAAGAAGTTAGATGGTATAGAAGTTAGTATGTCACATGGTGGAAAAACCCAAAGTTTAAATTTTTTTCTTCAAACAAAATGTATTCACGATAATTCTTCGGAAATCCAACTGTTGATGGTTTACAGCATATTGATGACTTATGGTACACGTTTAGATATCGAGTCACTTGGACTGGCCAAAGTAGGCCAACGCAGAGGTTATTCAAATTACCACTCTTGGTGCACTTCTCACCTGTCGTCTGACATGATTGCCACTAGCGGTTCATGCTCCCCCGGATTGAGTCTCATATCACCAGGATTCTTTGAAGGATGAGGCACGATTAATCTGAAACAGGATGTCATTTGTTAACGAAGAGTACAAGTGATGAGTAGGAAAGGGTGGCTGGAAAGAAATCTACTCTAACAAACATCGCAAGGGCAATTACAAAGATTGCCACAGAGGGGGCCAGGGGTACATCTGTAACTTCAAAATCTCTCTCATATCCTCTCCTCTTTCATCGAAAAAGGCCCAAAACAGAATTGATTTTAACCTAAGGAGTATTTTCAGCTTACAAAGTGGGGAGCAAAATAAACCTGAAATTGTAAACAAAACAATTATTCTTAATCTTATACTCATGCACTGCCAAAATCAAAGAGTTGCCCAAACTTTGGTGCCCAACCATAGTGGAACACAACAAATACTCACAAGAAACAACACAGAAAAACGCTAAACAAGCACACATGAGATACTCATGGGCTCGGACAATAATTCTTGTAAAAATAACAAAAGCATCATTAAAAGAAAAGAGTCAATAACAATCTTGACACTAGAAATATGTAGCAGAGCCATCTTGCTTCCCTGACAACAGGTCAACAAGCAGGAAATTGACTTCATTCATATGAAATGTATGACATGTTAAATTATGTATGCACATGTATGTCATGATGTATGCACATGATCTTAGCACTTTATTAACAACTAGCATTGTACCCGTGGCGCAGGCAGGTTCAAATGGGCTATACCTTGAATAGATTGAATTGCAATGAAAATATAATGCAATATCAAAGGAGCAATATCGAAGAGACAAATTAAACCAACCATTTGTCCACAGACTCGGACCCTGTGGCGTGCTGTATGCGTGCATATAAAAGTAAATCAATTGGTCCGAATGAGATGATGAGGCAATGTGAATATACCTCGTTCCTTAGTCAGCAATATGCCCCTTTTTATACGGAGATGAAGGAGAACCCAGATAGGCCTTCACATGTCGGCCTCCAAATGGCTCGGACCAATTGCACTATCACTACTAAAACTTTAAAATGCGTGCTCCTCCTACATGTAGCATGATCTCGGGCAAGGCACTTAGTCGACAGGCAAGCTAGAAGTTCAGCACCGTGAGCAGGTCCTTGATAAGGCCATGCCAAGTTCAGAGTGCCTCTTCAGATACATCAAGTTTTGAAAGCTGTGGTGAGCACATAAACATACCATTGTAACCTTAATTTGAAAATCCCTTCATAATCAAGGGCTAGCTCTGGCTAATACAGTACCAATATACGATAGACCATCAATTTGACCCCAGCTCCTTACTGCGGGAAAACCCAAGTCCAGCAACCAAAAATATCAAAATACATTTTTGTTTACATTTGAACTGCACACATGCGTTTGTTTACAATTTCTTTCCCGCGAAATCTCGAAGATCAGGTGACCTACAATCGTGGATTGAAAATAACATTAACCTTGGTTCAGCAGGTCAACACGTGTACAGGCTGTTCCAATCATCCCCCTACAGCCAGCCGTTCAATAGGTAGTGTTAGTCACCCCACAGGGAGTGCAGGTGATTCATTAATCCCCTGCATAACTGAACAGCAATGGCTTGGCTTCCGTGAGTGATAAGGAGAATTGACCGTGTCCGATTAAAAATCCCTCATTACTGCTCCGCTGAAGTAAATTTCCGAAAATAAACATGACGTTGCATCAGGATAACATATCACCTGCAAACGTGCAAAATTTCGAGACGAAACACGACCCCCAAATGGCACTTTAGCGAGCCGCCTTATAGTATTATGATATAGATGTGGAAAATCATGTGTGTGTGGGCGTTATTTTACATGAGATAAGGCTTTAGTATATTGTTCTGTATCATAATCATGACTATTGACTTCTTGGACCAAACCCAGCTATTCTGAACATAAATTAAACACTGTGTCGACTTTGTGGGCATCATTGCATCTGTTTTAACCCAATAATGTGAAGAATAGAATGTGCTGAAATAGTCTGCGGTGACACTGCATTGTGCATTTTTCTGTTGGTTAACAGTGAAAGCTACATGAAGCCAACTGGATGCTTGGGCAATATGGGTGAAGAACAATCAACTAAAGTCGAAACTTTAAAAAAACACATACCATAGCTTCAAAATCTCGATTTTATCAAGGCATAGCATTGTCTCTAGCCTATGTATTGTCATTTTGTATTGTACTTTTATAGCTGTAGAATTCTGCATTAACAAAGCAACTACCCAAGCTACAGCTACAGTTGTGCTGTTTAGTGTTAACTGCGGAAGAGAGCTTCAAAAAATATATACAATATCAAGTAATATTAAAAGAATATAAACATATTTACAAAACCTAGGCTAAATTGAAGCTGACAGTGACAGTTAATACAATTTTTGTGTGAATCAAAAATACAATTTTTGTGTGAATCAACTGAGCTGTTGGTAGGATATCTAGAATCTTGTTGTTTCAGAAAGATCACCATTTGTAACCCACCGCACCAAAATGGGCAAGTTGCATTTGGGGCATACAGAGATGGCCGACTTACTACCCGATTTGGTGAGATGGGTCATATTTTGGCTACAGAAGACCAAGACAAGATTTTTGGTTTTCTTGAATTTCCTTTCAAAACAGAAAAGGGAGAAACTCTGTGCCATTGTGTTATATCATAACAGAAACTAATATTACAATGTATCATAATTATACATACTCGTATAGTGTGGTCTCTCCCTCTGCACTGTCACTGGGGCAAAGAATAAAACATCAGCGGCCAGCAAATGAATAAAAATGTACCAATGACAATGGAAGCAGTAAGTAAAAGGCTACTTGTAAATTAGAAATAACTGATTGCAGGATCAAAATCAAACAAAAAGTAAAAGTAAAATACAACAATGTTAAAGGGGAAAATTAAGTTTTAGGCTTCACTCTTTGGAGTGATAAAGGGGCAAATTAATCTGCAGTTGGAAAGCACTTTTTTAAGAAGTGAACCATAATACAGGAGAATATGACATACCCGGTACACATCTTTGAATTAGAACAAATATGTAGCGTCATTTTTAACACCTGGTTGTTTTTGACTTGAGCATCATTTTACCTAGTATTTCTAAATCGGTACCTGTATGCTTGATGTACTTTATTCAAAGTTTACGGTGTGTTTTTCTTGTCCTATATTACTATTATTGTCAAGATTGTGGTGCAAAGCTGAAAGACCTGTTGTCACAAACTGTCAGATAACAAATTGCATTAGGTTTTTTTTATTGATCCGTTTGCCACATGTTTGTAAAAGGCACCAATGCCTCCCTCTCACAATTGCAGTTAAAGGCGAACAGTTGGTCTATTTCATCAGTGCTGGACTTGAGTCACCCTGTGCAAAAAGGGTGTGGATTTACTCAAATGAACAGGTGCCATTTCTATAAGGGAGACTATCATTTTAGGTTGGAATGCACTCAGGGTATGCGAGACTAGCAGAGACACTTTCAGTTTCTTCGAAAACTTCAAAATAACTGGACTCACTCACCTACTCCTTGATAATAAAGCAGGTGATTTTTTCGGTTGTTGATCTACTATGGCAGCTTTTCTGGCAGCTTCTCTTTGGCGTTCTGAAAATGAAAAATCCATTAGAATAGAAATTACATAAATTAGGACAAGACATAGAAAGGCTATGAAAAGGCCTTAGGGTTGACCTAATAAAGTAAATGGCAGCTATCTGCTATCATATGGTACTACTTGGTCATCTAGATTATTACCAATTCATTCACAATCCTTGGATTCAATCATTGTTGTAACAAATTCATCGACCTTAACCCATTAAAATGTATCCTCACCTAATTTCTTTTGAAGTTCGGAACTCCGTCTGATATTTCTCAGGGCATTTACTCCAGTTGATTTCCCATTTTTGACAGTAACTTCAGACTGAAAGAAAACGACAAATGTCAAAAATTGCCTGTGGTAATGTGGGTAGAAAGAATAGTGATTAGGCCTAGTATTTAGTGAACGGCCGTATTTGAGGATGGTTGGATGAATCATCCCCTCTGTATCTGGAGCTCTTGTTGACTTAAGGTTGACCAAACAATGCCAAACAGGGCTGGTCAATGGCAATCAATCCTCAGAATGACATACACGCGTACATGTAACACGGTTTAGAAGGGAGGGTAGGGAAAGGGGCATGGCGAAATTAAGGAAGGTGTTACTGTTATATAGGGCCTAGTGGATTTCAGATTTGTGGAAGCAACAGGTTGTTGCTTCACATTCGAATTCTAACATTAGCTGTCACCTTAAATTCTACAGATCCATTTTTGGACGTTTTAGGGTCACTATCGAACCCACTATCGTCCATACTATCCATTCACGAGCTCAATATTCAGGCTCTTTGGAGAAAAAGTCGGGCAAATATCCAGCTGGTGGTTGGTTCCATAATTTGACGTTAGGTGACAGGATTTGAAGTATTATAGAAATGTAGTAACAATATTGTCTTTTTTGTAATTTGAATAATTTCTTATTATTAGAGTTATCTTATATAAAAATTCTTATAATATTATAATCAGTTAAATACTTATGGTATTTTAGTAATTCAAAGTTACTTGAAGGTGTATTTATGATATTTTATTCAAAGAAAGCAATTATATGTTACCTACAGAGATATAAATTGTATGGATTTTCCAAAATTTTCTGAAAAAATTCAACACCAAAAACATGATAGAAAGTGACGTTCTTGATTGTGCAGATTCCATGCTTAAATTGATAAATCATTACAGATGGCTGATAGATGCTTATGTATCGGTAAATATCTTTAAATTACTTCAAAAGACAAAAAACAGCGTACGAATTTCAGCATGTAGTACTATGGTCTGTACACAACATGTACAGGAAGTCCCAGAAAAAACGGGGATTTATACATTGTAGTATACTGTCTTCATGTGCACTTCAAGATGGAGGTCTGCCTTTGATGCAATGATGGAGAAACAGCCCCGTTACACATGTGGGTCAGCATTTGATGCTTCTGACAATGACATCACGTTAGCTGTGGCATCGAAATTAAAACAGGCTGACCCAGATCTTGGCAAAGTTTGGCCAATCCGATGACTCCACCGCAAGCGGTGTTCATGAAATCTGTAAAGAGATGATTTCTATATCTCTAATGACAAATCCGTCCCGTGCTTTGCAGGAAGCTTTCGTGAAAGATTACATTGAAGAGTTTCCAAAGCCATGGATGAAGACCCTGAGAAGTTTGGAGCCACCGGCTTTAGCCAGCCAACTTGAGGCCGGAAATGGACAGGTCATTGCTCAGAGGTATTCATATTCTCCATTCACTGTCTCCAGAATACACCTCAATATTTCCCTTTTTTACTTGCCCATTGACTGGAGGACAATCAGCAAAATGAATATGTTTACAGAGATGCCTGAATAAGGTTCAACCTAGTCACCCTGATGATTTAAGGAATTCTGGCAGGCTGCATCCTATATTTGACCATGATCAGCTATACTGCCTTTGAAGCCTTGAACTGTCCACATTTTGAAATAGAAGAGGAAAAAGTTTGTCATTTGGAAGCCCGAACACTGCCTATTGTTTATATCACATCCTTTTTCAGTCAAGTTTGGCCTCTCTCGTTACTAGCATTCAAGTCGGCCACACAAGCTTTATCACTGCCAAGGAAACCAGTGGATGCAACCGATGTAGTTGTCGGACCAAATACAGAAGAACTTTCCTCTGAATTAGGGAGTTATTCAAGAAGTGATGACCCAGAGAGCACGAGTATCAAAAATGGGCAGCTTATGTCTTTGGATCATTGCTACAGACGCCATGTCAAACCCAAGAAGCAACATGAAATCAAGAAACTTGGAGAGGTATTCATAGAGCAGATAACAGTAGAAAACTCCACATCACTCAAATCATTCCCCATCACACAAAATTCAGTTTTGAAAGGTGTTGATTGGAAAGGTCCAAGGGGTAAAGCATTGAATAAATGCCTTACCATGCTTTCCTGCTAATTCTCATTCCGTTTTTTTAACTCCTTCCTAATTCCTAAGCTGTCATAAAACTCTTGCTTGGAAAAAAAACAGTGGCTATTTTTTCGGAAGTGCCCTTGGCTTTGCTTTAAATTCCTGCTTCTTTATATAATATGTAGCTGGTGAATTCTTTGAGGAAAAACCCTTCTGGTCTTGGTATTCTTGATTCTATCAGTATCGTATCTTTTGCAATCCTACAATTTTGTTCTCTACTTAGGTGGTGAACTGTCTAAGCCGAAAACAGGACTGTGATCATGTAGTTGATATCGGAGCTGGACAAGGTCATTTATCGCGGGTGCTTTCTTTTGGTTATGGGTTAAAAGTTACCACAGTTGAAGCGGCAGGGTGCCACATTCCAAAGGCACAGAAGTTTGACAGGTACATGATGTCTTGATGTTGTCTTCATAAATTGTTTGCTGGTAACATCAACAGTTAAAAATGAATAAATATTACTCTGAATCCTTTAGCAATACGTTTCTTTGAAAAAACAAAAAACAATCAAAGTGAGAAACATGAGCAACTTTACTCTGAAAAAGCATTTTAGCTTATTGTGTTGCTTTATTTTTAGGGAGGTTATCAAGGATATAGAGAAGTCAAAACAGAGAATGAAGCAGCTGCACACTGTCTATCCAAACGCAGGAAAACTGTTGGAGCCGAATCATATTGCAACATGGATCGAACCAGACATCAGTCCAGAGGAATTTCTGAATGTCATTGAAAGATCAAATGAACTGAATATTAAAAGCCATAATCAAAATAACAATGATGAAAAAGGTGATGAGTCAGGTTATTCTAAACATCACTGTCTGATTAAAAAGACTCGTCCTTTACTAACTTGTGATAACTTTTTTTGTGGAAACACTGTGAGAGATGATACTCTGAATGGAAGACTTGGTGCTGTGAACAACACTCAAGACAAACAACATTTGAATGCGTCTGCTTGCAGTGATAAAATTTGTTGTGATGTTTGTTGTGTTAAAAGGAGGAAGATAGGAGACGATACTATTCCAAGGAGTTTTGTATCTCCTGTTGATGTAGTGAAATCAAACAATATGACAGTAGATTCTGATGATACTAAAATATTTGAGATTAAAGCACTTGTTGCCAATGGAGTAGATTCAATGGAGAGTCATCCTAGTCAAATAAAAAGCAACATTTCAAAAAAAGCAGTAAATTGTGCTGATAAGACGGACCCTGCACTCATTCTGACAGGACTACATGCATGTGGTGATCTCATTCCAATGATGTTGAGGGTGTTCAGCCGCTCTCCTCAACTGACTGGACTAGCAACTGTTGGCTGCTGCTACATGAAGCTGTCAGATGATGAATCTGTTCCTGGAGCTCCTGGGGCCAGCGTCGGTTATCCTATGAGTGGATTTGTGCGATCCTTGCCATATCACAATCTTACCTACACAGCTCGTGAAATGGCATGTCACTTTATGGATGCTTATCACCAGAGACTCAAAGGTATGTTTTGTTGTCGAAAATGTCTGTGGTCCAGACTTGTCACGGTCTGCTCTTTCAGATTCTACTCACTGAAAAGTTTGATACTTCAAAGGTAGATTAACACACTGTTAACCATTTCAGGCTAAAGATCTGCATGAAACCTTGATTTCAATGAATGATGCCCGATATCATTAAATAACTGAGTTCTCTTGTTCAGACACAGCACCGGTTTTAAGAGTTTTGTTTTTCTCACAGATAACCCCCCAGAGTTGATCCTTCATAGCTATCGGGCGGCCCTTCAGGAGATCATCCTTGATATCGATCCCACCATCAACCACGCTGCTATCAAACTCACTATTAAAAAAGCTCAGCAGATGACCTTTGAGAGGTAAGTTTTTTAATAACAACAACACAAAGGTCTAACATGTATATCAACGGTTTGCCCAGAGGTAGAACGTGTGTGAATCAATAAATGGCTGAGATTATCATATATTTTCCCAATCTAAATTGAAAACCACTTCAGTAAGGACAAACCTGTATACATACCATGTGTAATCTGTATAACATTGCAGCTTTTCCAAGTCTTTTTATATACTATAGGACTCTTGTTTCTCAATTTCAGCTATGCCTCTCTTGCACTTGAGAAACTAGGATTAGAACACACCATGACCCAGGCTCAGTTGGACAGGGCAGCTGGCAGGGTAGCCTCCTGGAAGGATGTGGTGATCATGTATGTGCTGAGACTGATGCTGGCCCCAGTAGTGGAGAGCTTGATTCTGTTGGACAGAATGATCTACCTCAGTGAACAAGGTGAGCGGTGCTGTAAGCTATTAGAAATCAGAATCCTACACTATGAGGTGCTCCAATTTTTGTGTCAAATGGCCATAAGCTCCAATGGTCAATACTCTACTCACTACTAACAGAAACCCATTTGATTACTTTAGAGTAATAGATGTTGCTTCCAGCAAGTTGCATTCTCTGATGTGTCCATGCGGCTAGTGCTAGATCTGAGGTTTCAAGTACTGGTTCACACACATTGAGTCAGAATATATCACCCCATAGGGTCTCAAAGGGTAACTTTTGACAGGAACAAGGAGGTAAGATTGGTAGTGACCGATATGCACAGTAGGGATATTAGTTGTGATTGATTCATCATTACTTGGTAGTTGTAATTTGTATTCCTCATACAAGTGTGGTAGGTATGGTGTACTCCGACATCAATGAATTATCTTAGCACTGACCTTAACCTCATCATTTCAGGCATTAAGAGTCAGCTGGTGCCGATATTCGATCCAAAGCTTTCACCGAGGAACTGCGTCCTGATTGCTTACAAAGATAAACTGGATAAAGAACAAAGATGATGCTTTCGGGTGCCCTCAGTGTTCTTCCTAAAATTGGAGACAATGCGGACTTTGTTTTAGTAGATGTGAAGTTAGTTACATGACGGAGCTGTCAGGGTGATGCATAAAAAAACTGATTATCACTATTTTAAGACTTCAGATGGAACTCTTTTAAATTCTCCCGACAGTATTAACCTGCATTTATTCATTTGAGATCCACTTTTCCACTTGCCAGTAGTTTGAATGCATTTTTCGAATTTACCACCTACATTCATATCATGTACTGTAGAATGATAATGCATTTATTCAAATGAAGTAGAAACACTATTAATCATCATCATTATCAACATCATTGGCCAGAAGTGTGGAGTCCACTTTTGGCTTCTTTCCACCTGTGGGGGATGTTTTACTTACTATGAAATAGATACTCAGGTACATGGGATCAAGGCCTTTAATCTCAGCCAAGAGACCCTCATTGATTTATCTCCTAGTGAGCCTCAAACTTGTTGAGTTTTTATATGATGAAATAAAAATTGCTAAAATCATATTCTGTCTTCTCTTTCTGTGCACTCCCATGGTGCCATTTCCTTTTGTCAGTCACTGTGTTGATGATATCACCAAAGGTGATATCCAGTCCTTCCAGTATCTTGGTCAGACTGAACTACTTATGTCACAACCAGTTTGAGGACAGCAGGACAAATGTCCAGGCCATCTCTTGCTCTGAATGCTCGGACCAAAACCCTCGTGTCACAGCCAGTTTGAGGGCAGCAGCTGAACACACCACCTATCTTGCCTGAACACAAAGGCTAATGTAACAACCAGTTTGCAGACAGCAGGGCAAACCTCCGACCTCCCATCTCCTGCTCAGACCAAAAGGCTTCTGTCACAACAGGTTTGGAGACAGCAGGACAGCTCTCCTGCCTAGCTATCTCTTGCTCAGACCGAAAGGTTCCTGTCACAACAAGTTTGAGGACAGCAGAGCAACCATACCAACTATCCTGCTCAGACCAAAAGGCTCACTTCACAACGATGTTGAGGACAACAGGGCAAAATCTTGTTTGGACACAAATGCTAATGACATAACCTGTTTGAGGTCAGCAGGGCAAACCTCCCACCTCCCATCTCTTGCTCGACCAAAAGGCTTCTGTCACAACTAGTTTGGGGACAGCAGGACATATCTCCTGCCTATCTCTTGCTCAAACCAAAAGGCTTCTGTCACAACAAGTTTGGGGACAGCAGGACATATCTCCTGCCTATGTCTTGCTCACACCGAAAGGCTCCTGTCACAACAAGTTTGGGAACCAGTTTTATCTTGACCAGTTTGAGGAGAGCAGGGCAAACCTCCCAGTATCTTGCTCGGACACAAAGGCTAATGTCACACCAAGTTTGGGGGCCAGCAAGAGAAAACCTCCAGTCTATCTCTTGCTAGACCAAAAGGCTCATGTCACAACAAAATTGAGGACAAACCCACGAACTATCCTGCTGAGACCAAAAGGCTGATGTTGAGGACAACAAGGCAAACACCCAATTTGTCTTGCTCTGACCAAATGGCTTATGTCGTAGCTGGTGTGAGAACAGTAGGACAAATCTCGCAGTATCTTGACCGAATGTCCCATTCAGCTTAAGGATAACAGGGAAAACTTCCAACCCGTCGGTAGCTCAGGCACAAAGGCTCATGTCGCAACGTATTTGAGGACAGCAGGGCAAACCTCCCAATAACTTGAAGATACCAAAGGGGTAATGTCATCACCAGTGAGGACAGCAGGACAAACCTCCCTCCTATCTTGCTGAGACCAAAGGGCTCATGTCACAACCGCCAGTTCCAGTACAGCAGGACAAACCTCCCTCCTATCTGGCTCAGACCAAAGGGCTCATGTCACAACCGCCAGTTCGAGCACAGCAGGACAAACCTCCCTCCTATCTGGCTCAGACCAAAGGGCTCATGTCACAACCGCCAGTTCGAGCACAGCAGGAAAAACCTCCCTCCTATCTGGCTCAGACCAAAGGGCTCATGTCACAACCGCCAGTTCGAGCACAGCAGGACAAACCTCCCTCCTATCTGGCTCAGACCAAAGGGCTCATGTCACAACCGCCAGTTCGAGCACAGCAGGACAAACCTCCCTCCTATCTGGCTCAGACCAAAGGGCTCATGTCACAACCGCCAGTTCGAGCACAGCAGGAAAAACCTCCCTCCTATCTGGCTCAGACCAAAGGGCTCATGTCACAACCGCCAGTTCGAGCACAGCAGGACAAACCTCCCTCCTATCTGGCTCAGACCAAAGGGCTCATGTCACAACCGCCAGTTCGAGCAAAGCAGGGCAAACGCTTAGTCTAGTGTTCCAACCAGCTTGAGAACAACAGGGCAAACCATCTCTAGCTCCAACACTAGGGTCACTGGCCTGGTCACAAAAGCTTGTGACACAACCAGTCCTCAGCAGGACAAACCTCACAGTATCTTTATTGAATGTCACAATCAGCTGAGGGCAGCAGGACAAACCCCAAACCTGTCTCTAGTTCGGACACAGAGGCTCATGGGTTGCATCGTATTTATAGAGTTCAGCAGAGCAAACGTCCCAGTATCTTGAACATACTAAAGGGGAAGTGCCATAACCAGTGTGAGGAAAGCAGGACAAACCTCCACATATCTTGCTCGGGCATAAAGGCTAATGTTAGAAGCAGTTTGAGGATGGCAGGACAAACATCCAACCTATCTTCCTTATATCAAAAGGCTCATGTCACATCCAGTTTGAGGTCGATAGGGGAAACCTCCCACCTATCTTGCTCATACACAAAGGCTCATGTCACATCCAGTTTGAGGTCGATAGGGGAAACCTCCCACCTATCTTGCTTATACACAAAGGCTCATGTCACATCCAGTTTGAGGTCGATAGGGGAAACCCCCAACCTATCTTGCTCATACACAAAGGCTCATGTCACATCCAGTTTGAGGACAATAGGGGAAACCTCCAACCTACCTTGCTCATACACAAAGGCTCATGTCACATCCAGTTTGAGGACAATAGGGGAAACCCCCAACCTATCTTGCTCATACACAAAGGCTCATGTCACATCCAGTTTGAGGTCGATAGGGGAAACCTCCCACCTATCTTGCTCATACACAAAGGCTCATGTCACATCCAGTTTGAGGTCGATAGGGGAAACCTCCAACCTATCTTGCTCAGACACAAAGGCTGATGTGACATCCAGTTTGAGGACAGCAGGGCAAAGCTCCGAGTATCTTGCTCAGACTGATGCTAGTGCTAGTGTCACAACCAGTTTGTTGAGACGAGAGGGTAATATTCTCTGTTGTCTCTAAACGTCCTGTGTCATTTGGTCTTGCATGTGTAAAGCACCGTGGACAAGGCTGTCACAAGCACAGACCAGAACAGGCCATTAGCAACATCCTGTTATTTAGGGTGGACAAGTCCACATTTTGATGCAGTCTGGTGTCTAGCTGATACAAAGATGTGCCAGAGTGGTCTAGATATACCCTGTACAACAAAGACTGTCACAGGTCTCTTGTCCCAGGATTCTACACAGTGAGAAGGGCAAGAACATCTACCATAGTACCAAGACCTTGGGTCTTGGACCAGGTTTTGCAACGATGCCTGTCAGGGGAGCCAATATTCGCCCTGGTCACTCTTCCTGCGCATATGGCGATCGCATAGGCGGATAGCATTTGCCTGCTGTCTCTGAAATGGTCCTCTCGTCTTGTTCTAACATAAGCTCATTGATTGTCTTTACAAAAGGACTTTCCTCTCTGCAGCCTGTGCTAGGGGACAAAGAAAGGACAAACCCTGGGCTATTTTCATATGTACTTTTTATTCAATGTACATGTAGGCCAATTGTAAAGTACTGATACATGTATATAAAAGTAAATATGCTGCTAAAATGTTTACACATGGACATACAACAACTGCACCTCCAAAAGAGAAGGACCTTTGGAAGATTCCACATGATACAAATATATACACAAGATATCTCACACAATAATACTCGTGATATTTAGTCTGGGGGTGGGTAGCAATCACGTCTACCTGGAGGGAATGGGGAAGAAAATCTGCAAAGGGCTTTTACTGTTACCAATTTGACTTGCATGATTAACCCTTACAGATTGGAATGTATGTAGTTTAGTGTCTTTGCTGAATAATAGCGCAATAACTGTGGACATGGGGACTTTATTTCATAGTTGCATTAGCTAAATTTCTCTCCAACCTTTGATATAAAATGAACAAAGGCTTTGGAAAGTGCACACTGTCCGCAAGAAGAACACGATTTGGCCTGGTTTCAATACAATATTGAGGGGGGTTGCTATTCTGTTCCATTCAATATATAATCTAAGACGTCTATTCTAGTTAAGTCTTACACTTCACAGAGGTATCCATCCTGAAATGTCCAATAAAATGAAAGCTAAGACTGATGCTAGTAATGTGAGCATCTTCATACACGATATGGGTAAGCTTGACATATTGGAGGAGAATGATTTTAAAAGACCTTGTGTTGGACGCAAATCCCTTTAAATGGGTAAAATCAGCAGTCTTTTAACTGCTGGTAACATTAAGTAGAATCAATAATGGATTAAATCCATTATTGGTAGAATCAATATACAGTAAAACCTGTAAATTCTGTACATTTTTTTACAAATTACTTTATGTTTGGTATATGTATTTACAATTGAGTATATCATACCGACACAGATATGTCATATACAAGATCTGGTATAAAAATATAAAATAATTTCTAAACTTTTGAAGTAGACACAGATTATCCTCTCAAAACCTCAAACTTCATTCTCTACAATTCTAAAAAAGGTACTTTGATGCAATACCGTACCTCACAGTCACACATTTTGTGCACAACAGAGTTATTGAAAACAATACCATGTTGAACTTTCCCAATCATAGCTTCTGTCATATTTGTTTGAGTCCTTGAACATTTTGTTTTGAAGGCACAGCAAAGTCGTTTAGGAAAGCTCAATGAAAGACAAATTCTGAAATGTCCGGCTTACAGAAACACAACTCTGCAGGTAGATTCATTTGGCGTGATGTTCCAAATAGACAGAAGTCTTTGAATGATAGCTGTGTTTACTCTGCATAGTCTGATATCATGATAATACTTTAGAATAGCTAGATCTATTTTCCACTTTACTACAACTAACGTTACAAACTATTTAAAATACATTGCACAAATGATAAACATTACAGAACGATATGTTTGTATCCCTGCATTTACAATTCATTTTACAAGACAAGATTACAAGAGCTGAATTGATGCAACCCTATGCACTGTTAACCCCCTTACATTAATTTTGTGACCTCAATTACATGTAGCTGCCAAATTATTACTTGGACTTCTCATTTTTGAAATAGTTTCTATGAAACATTCAGTTTTTCAATGTCAATGAAAAAATACCTCACGAAAACTCGTGAAATTTGAAGGGGGTCACAGGATAGGTGATCTTATTTACAGCTGCCACATAAAATAGTGATCCAATCCAATTTTTATGAAAATGGATTTTTAAAAACATCAGTCTTATCTCTGCTTGACGAACTGAAGTTATCAACAAAAACACTCAAGTCCAACCATACCGCCAAGAAAGAAACTACTACTTCTTCACTGACACAGAAAAATCAGTGTTATACAAGGCGCAAAGGGTTAATCAAGGCAATTTGGAGAATGCCTGACAGCTGTGAAAGTCTCTTCCACAGGAAGAGTTCATTGGTTCCTTGTCTGCAGCCGGTTGATTATGATGTACCTCAGGAACTGAGAGCGTCTTTTCCACAAAAAGGGTCCGATGGGGCGAAGTCTGAAGCCTGCTGGGGGGCAGGAAGCTGATCATGATGTATGGCCAGTTTCGAAGTACCTCATCACTTCCGGAGTTGCTTAATCGTGTCGAGAGCTTCTCGAACATCCTTGTTCATATTGCCCTGAAGGAGATTGGAATATAAGAGATAGTTTGAAATATAAATGTATTAAAAAAACTTGAAAAGACAACAGCAGACAGTGTAATAAGTTAGAGTAATGGAAGTGCATCAATCAGGGCACCTTTAGCTCATGTCAACTTAAGTTTTTCACCACTGATTCATCAGTCTCGGCCTCAGTCTCGGTCCTACTGGAAGTCAGCTTTGAATGAAAGACCAATATGCCATACGCCCAAGTTGCCCCTTTAAGACCTGCTTGGGTATGACGCAACAATCATAGTCAGGTCACAAGACAATCTTAGGTGAATCACCTGAACCACAGGACGAATTCCACTGAAAATAATATCATCAAAAGAGCTGAAGAGCTAGACTAGATGCAACACACTACCTAATCAGCAGCAACTACTACCAGTGTTAATTAGTTCGGTCGTGTTAGTTTTAGTCCGGAGAGTGAGAATATTCCGTAAGGCATCGACAATTTCCCCATCCATTTGTCCCTGGAATGGAATGTCAAAGGCGGGTGAGACTATCTGAGACTACTTTACCAGAAAAGGAACTTGCGGTATTGGTCTTGACACCAACACAGCAGCCTGCATGGAGCTAACATGTAGGCTATGAGGCCAGTTGACGGTTTCTTGGACCGAATGCGAGCTCCACCTAAGCTGTTTTGGTGACATAACCAATACCAATAGAGAAGTTTCTTACTTCTCTTGACGTTAATTAAAGTCATTGCTTCACTAAAGTGTTAAAGAAGGCTCTCCTACATTAAATCCTGCCACTACCTTTGCTAAAAAGAACGAATGTTTTCTGTTTTTCGTACCTGCACTGCACTCAGTAAATGTGTTCTGTAGGTCGCCACTACCTCTCGATGTTTCAAATCAGCCTCCTACAAAGATGGAAGGTAAAGTGAATGAATCACAGCAGGGTCCTGCTGCTCAATCATTGTTAGAGACAAATGCCAGCGTTGGCTCAATCAAGCCTGATCCCCTGCAGCAAATATAATTTACAATAGCAGGGTTTGCCTGACTAAAGACCATGGCTATCTGGCTGATGGCTTTAGCTCTGGGCTGTCTCATCAGTGCCACCTAAACCCCATGGCTTGTAGGCCAGTGTGTCTCTGCCTGTCCAGGTACCTTCACGCTCTGCTAAGAACAGCCTGCAAGACTTGTGTTTTCTTCTCCCCAAACCTTTACCCTGACCACTGGACATATCAAAAAGAAAAAACCCCAACCAAAACAACTGAATCAAACTTGGCCTACCTTGATATGTTTCTTGAGCCTCTTCACTTCATCCTGCAGCTTCTTGATCTTCCTCTCAGCATCCTGCACCGCCTGCTTCACCTGTTGTGACGTCTGCTCCTCGGGAACCCGGCTATTCGCAATCTGAGAAAGTTGCACCACTTCGGTCCGTAACTCGTCATTCTGCGTTGACAAATCCTTAACCTTTCGATCAGATTTTACCTGGGCAGATTTCAGTTCACAGAGATCAATATTTAATTGTGTGTTTTCCATTTCGAATTGTTTCAACTCTTCAGCCCGCAACAGAAGAGCACACTTCTCTTCCTCCAACACCGACATGTTCTCTTTCAATTTCTCATAGTCGGAGAGATTCAGTCTCTCTTTTTCTAATTCAAGGTTTTCCTTTTCTAATTCTTCCAATTGGCTTTGTAACGTCTCATTTATCTTGAGCAATGTCTCTCTCTCTTTCACGGCAACATCTCGCTCATCTTCGAGACATGCCGTCTGCTGAAGATAACCTTCACAGTCACCAGTCAACTTCGCATTACTCTTAGTCAAAAGGTTCATCTCATGCGACAGAATCACAATCTTGTCCTGAAGATTCTGAACATCATTTTGCAAATCAGATTTCTCTGTTTCCCACTTTTCCTGCTCCCCAGAACCTGAAAACGAATTCTGGCCACTAATTTCACACTTTTCCTTCAGTGTTTGATTTTCCGACAACAAAGCTGCCATCTCTTCTTTTGATTTTTCAACCTCGCCGATCAGTCTGTCGTTATCCTCCTGCAAATCAAACAACTCATCCTGAACTTTGGTCACACTCTGCGCACGCACCCGTAATTCTGAATTGATCTGCTTCAAATCTGAGCACTCATCCCGTAACTGAAGAACCTCTTCCTTGTCCTCTTCGTCATGTTTCCCGACATGAACAGCACCATCCACATTGGGCACTGCAGACAGCGCCATGCCCTCACTCACAGAAACTACGTCCATATTTGCGCGAAGAGTTTGGATATCTTGAGAAAGTTGATCTTTATCCGCTTCAAGCTTTAAACACTCCTCCCTAAGATTCGTGACGGCATCTGTGAGGTCCTCATTCTGCACAGTTAACGTTTGGCTATGAGCCTTCAACTCTTTAATACTCTGTTTCTTAATACTGATTTCCCCCTGCAATCTTTCTCTCTCTTCCTCACTCTGCTGCAGATGTTCTTCCGAGGTTGTTTTCTGATTGACGACCAAATCATACTGCCCTTTCAAGGTGCCCAACTCTTCGCACAACTGCGTACACTGGTCAAAATTTGACTGATTCGTTTCAGCAAATTCCTCTATTTCCTCCTCATACTCTTTTTTGCAGTCCTCCAACTTCTTCACCTTTTTCTTCAACCGTTCCAACTCCTTTTCTAATCCCAAGACGGTTGCATCGTCTGCTGGCATGGAAGTAGATTTCGCAATAGACAATTTAATCGACTCCTCCTCTGAACCACGTTTCATCAACCTGGCCACTGTCTTCTCCAACTCCTCATTTTCGTATTTCAAAGTTTCTATATCTCTGTGCATGTCACCCATTTGATCCTCAACATCATTCTTGGAGCTATGCAGCATGCTCGAGCCACGTTTCAACTCTTCGATCGTCTGCACCAAGCTTGATATGCGATTATTCTTCTTTTGCAACTTCCTGTCAAACTCGTCCAACCGTTCCTGGTAGGTCTCCTTCTCTTTCTGCAAAATATCTATTTGATTATTCAACTTCTCGATCTCTTCCATTGCCTCCGATTTCAAACTCTCACAAGTGGAAACGTTCTCTGCTTCAAGCGCCGTAACCCTTGCCTTATACTCTTCATTCTCTTTGGCAAGGATCTCCACATGCCGCTTGGTCTCGTCCAAAACAAACGTAATAGCTTCATGGTTGTCCTGCAACTTTCCACATTCTATTTCCTGTTCTTTCATCTCAGACTCCTTGGCCTCTTTCTCCCCAATCTCAACCCTGAACTTCTTATTCTCAAGCTCCAAATTCTCACAAAGCTGCTTCACGGAGCTACATTCTTTTTCATAGTGCCTATTCGTATTCTGCAGTTCCTGAATAAGGGCTTCATGGTGGGAGATCTCTTCGCTCATGTCTTCAGCATTGCTTTCTAACTCCATTTTCTGATCTGTTAATTCTTTGATCCTCACCTGCAACTCCTCGTTATCCTGTCGCAAAGAGTAGATCTTTTGAGTGCGTGCACCTGCAGCCCAATGAGACTCGTACGGACTTGCATCAAGGCTTACACCAGACTCAACATTCCCAGCCTGGACCCCGAAGATTACCTCCTCAACTACACTTCCTGGCCGACCAACACTCTCATCGGGAAGCACGCCTTGTACCTTGTGATCAGCAGTACGCTGTTTTAGCAACTGTTCAATCTCTTCCTCTAACTGATCGTTCCGTGCAACCAAGTCTGTGTTTTCTCGCTTTAGGTTGTTTATCTCATGGAAGAATTTAAGAACATCTGTCCCCTCTTCTTCCGAATTCCCAAACTTTGCAATCTCACTCAACTGTTTCCGAAATATTTCTCTCTCTCTATCAGCAGAATCGAACTCAACCTTTAAGCGCCCAACATCAATGAGCAACTGGTCATTCCTGTCTTTTAAATCGTCTGTTGTATTTTTCAGTGCCTCATTCAAGTCCTTAAGGCCTTCATTTTTAATTTTCAGTTCCTCTATTTTCAATCCTTCTACCACCGAACCCGAAACACCTGAGATTTCAGCACCAAAGTTTACATCTGTGTTATTATTGCTAGATTCTTGCAAGTCCTTCATTTGCCTCAAATACTGTTTGTTTGTCTTTTCAAGTTCCTGGATCCGTTTGTTCAGCGCCAGAAAGTCTTGATGCGAAAGTGACGTGACTTTATCCCCGTTGAGGATGTTTACGTCGAGCTTGGTCACCCCTGGGCCCTCTTCCTCATCTGATGAACCACCAAGGTCACCATTGGGGATTTTCTGTGAAATAAGAGAAACAGACTTTCAGATTAATAACTTATATACATCCCAGTCCAAGTTGGTGGTCTCACAGGCTTTCTAAAGACTCAAAAGGGAGTAGTCAGTTTTTGGATTCGAACCCAGGACAGTTCTGATGAGTAAGTCCAACATCCAACACTACTAGACCATACCACCTCTCTAGCAGTGGTGCTAAAATGGAATATCCGCTCTAACCTTGATTTTGTGCTTGAGTTCATCATTCTCCTTCTGTAGTGTCAGGATTTGACTGCGTAACATTGGCACTAGTTGTCTGTCAACCCCACTCTCAGAGGAGGCCGGTTTGTCATCTGAAATACATGTAGGAAGCTCAAATATAACAGAATTTTACAATCACCTCTGCTGAAAATTGAAAAGATTATGAACCTTAAAGTTCTGACAACAAATATGTAAGTTTTCTGTGTATGCAACAATAGTAATACGCAATGATGTCTTAACTCAATGTGCTCCAGTTCTTTTCAAAGGTTTCTGGAGAGACCGGTTTAAAGTATGAAGTCAGATGATCACCTCACTACCATACCATTCTACTCACATGATCCCGAGAAATCTTGTTCATCTTCCGAGTCATTCCAGCTGTCATCAAGATCCTAAGGAAAAGAATTAGTTGCATGTAATTAGAGAGGCACCTAAAGAACTCACTTTGTACGTGGGTGAGTCAGAAGGTTTTGATAAGGATTATTAAGTATTTATACTCTTTCTACCTCAAGCTATGCCCAAACCCTTAGAGAAGCACCTTGGCTTTTAATCTACATTTTCGGTCCACCCAAGCAGTCTTGATTGTAATAAAACCGCCAGGTCAGTCGGCGTTTTCTCACCTGTTTCCGTTTTTTTTCACCACTTTCTGCCAGTTTTGTGACCTTGGTTCTTTGAAGCTGTTTCTGAAGTTCAGATATCTGAAATGAAGATTTAGATGAACTAATCTCAGTGACATCAAAAACATGATACTAGTTTCGTTTATTAGTTTCCATCAGATATTTACTAGTCTCCATCAGATATCTGTCTGGTATGTGGCTTTTTCTAAGACTTTCTCTCAAACATGATCATTTCATTTATCCTCTCCAGAGGATGTAGTTGTGAACATTGTTCGCCGCGAAAACATACTCTATGGACTCATACGCTAACATATTTCTGTGAGTAGTTGATGCTCAGCTCTCAACTTGATATTTTCATGAGCTACAAACCTCCATTTCCAAAGCCTCCACAACTGCAGTATCCATCTGAGTGGGGGGAGGGCTCTTGTTCTCAAGACGTCGCTGCAGCTCACTATTTTTATTCTGCACTTTCTTGAGCTCGTGTTTCATGCTACTGAACTCTTCCATCATTGCCTCGTTGTCTTCGACGAGTTCTTGATACGCTTTGGTGAGGTCGTGTGATTGGGTCACGCTCTCAGGGGTGGTGTCAGTGTCAGGTTTTCGTGCTATTTCGGGGTAGGATTCGTGGGAACTGGGTGCATTCTGAAGGGAGAGACAAGTTTTAGGGAAAACAGCAATTGTGCCCCGAGAGTAAAGAGATCTCTGTCACAGCAACCCGACTATCACTGTGATGAGTAATCAAAATTCTTTGTCTGCTTTAACAGGTAAAACTGGTCAAAGCTTGGTGTTTATCGCAGGTTTTGGCGATGACTACTTTATGTCACAGGCAAGCACCTGCGATAACAACCACAAATGAGAGAATCTTGTTGCATGCAACTATAGAATTATCAATGGAAATCTCTCACTTGCAGACGATATAGTTTTTGTCAATCAGCTTTCGTATTCAGAAGAAAAACATTGAGAACAAAATTTGATGAATTCACACAGCCAGTGACCCAAACGGTGCCGAAAAAGTGTGGCACGTACTAAACACTCACAAGAAAATGTGAAGAACTCCAAGAGAAAAGTCTCAAGTCTTACCTCCTCATCGGTGAAAATAATCTCTCCGAGATTGGCCTCAGCGTGAGAACGTTTAGAAGCCACTGGGGATGGCGAGCTGTCTACAGTGAATTGCGCTATGAAATCGACCTAAAAGAGAGAATAGACTGAACTGAGGCAAGCACACATCAAGGCATCAGCATGGTCATTAAACGCCTGCTAAAATTTGGCAGCATGTTTTAGCTTAGTAACCAATTTACCCCCACAGGATTAAATTCGCTGTTACATTTAAAAGCAGTCACACTGTCATCTAACAGCATCAACATTAGTGCCGTCTATATGCCATGGGTCTAACTTTGGACTTCTAATGCCATTAGAAATTAAACTTTTCTGAGCTGGTTCCACAAATTTCAAAACCATGCAGCCTGGGAAAAATACCATCTTAATCAAAAAAATGCTCAGGGGCTTCAAAGGAACTTTATAGCTGCTCCACCCATCAACACGAAAAAGAGATCAAAAGTGGCCGACGCAAGCAATTAACATATTATTCTGCAATTAACATATTATTCCTCAGGTGAAGTGAATAATAGTGCAATTACAACAACTTGTGAATTAATCTTGCATGATATTACATGTAACTGTTTATTGGCTCAACAGGCATTAAGTTCATATAAGGTTCTTGTGACTCAGTCATTATTTTAACCCTTTAAGTTCCAGACAACAAAAATAGAATTATCCCTTTCGAAAACTTATACATAATTAACTTCAACGATAATGAACATTTAAGCCATTTTCCAGTTAAATAGGTACTATTTAACAAGAATCTTTTCCGAGATGCCTGCATTACCTACAGGGCACCAAGAAGTGTGGATGCCACATGCTACAAAGGAGACCAGGGGAGGGTTGAGCTTTCTTTTGACACAGATTGGATGCTTATGTTATGGAATTTCATGACTTGGGATTCCCAAGCAATATGTCATATTGTATGTACCGGTAATGTGAGGTGTGTGCATGCAGTTGCAATAGCAAGTGTATTGCAAGTGGACAATTTGAATGTGAGGAAACTTGCCATTTCTGTAGTAAAAGAAACTGAATCTGTGCCAGTTCGCTGGAAAATAACATTCATGCATGTGACGATTGCGCTATTTTTGTTTTTGCGAGATATCCATATATGACGTGAATAAAGATTAGTAGACTTTTCCTGAATACTTCATGTACAGACGCACTTTTTCTTTTGGTACAAAACCGAAGAAAAAGCATTCATTTGTCTTTATTCATACATACACATGTATCACCAAATGACATTTGTGTTTGGGTGACAATCATGCAGAAAGCTTACTGGTATGACCCAACCTCAAAATAGCTATTAAAACCTTGAGAGCTGCATGCATTATGGGATCATGCTGTCAGCTGGGTTTCTGATTTGCAAAAGTCAAACATAAGAAAATTGTGATCATGCTGACTTTACATGGCATAGTTTCATGCATTCTGAATAGAGCCAGGGTCCTGACTAAACTTCATGAACATTTACACCAATGTTTCAAATTAGGATGACATTTCTACTTACATTACGGAATGAATTTTATAACAATACGCCATTTTACAACATCAATGTGATATATGGACCCAACTCCACGAAATGAGTTATTTTGCACTCATGATTTTGAGATAAGTGCCTTCAACCGGTGTCATTTTGAAGTTTAGATTCTCATCATTTTTTTTCATATCCATAACTCACTTTCCAAAGTTTGCTCAAAGTGACTCATTTTGTGGTTTTGGGTCAGACATTGATACATAAGTGATAACAACAGATGGACAAGATAGTCTGTACGTACACACTTATAATACCAATGGGCTCGATACTGAGATAAGGACGGAATCATCAAACATATTAAAAACAGAAAACATCAGCGATCTTTCCCATAGTGATCTTGGGGTGGGTAGTAAAGTTGGTTTAGCTTGACATGTCATAGATATTGAAACAAGATTGGCATGGAGGAATCATATTCACAATCGGTAATACTCAGACTTGAGGGACTTTGAATCAATGAGCGCCACAATTGAAAGAAGTTGAAACAAAATGTTCAGATTTGGATCCGGTTTGTACACATGTGCACACCTGACTCTGCTACAGAAACCATTCATTCACATGTGTAACCGGATAAAAATTCTGGACATTTTGCAACTTCTGCCAATTGTGGTCCTGATTCAAAGCTTATTCAAAGGAGTGTGTTCTGGGCAACTAAATCTACAAGCAATGATCACACAAAACACAAGGGAACAGGAACCAGGATAGTTTTCCCACAACACTAAAGTGTACCGCAGACAAGCAATTTTATTGCATCAATGCCAGAATTTATTGCATGTAACAAGATTGCAACAGGTTTCTTTGTTAGCAGGTCATCACAGGTGCCTCCAACAAACTAGTGACTATTGCAAAGCCACTGCAATAAAAAGTGCTTCTCTATGTTACACTAATCTGAGAATAAGCCATTAAAAAGATGTTCTGAACACAGTCGTCTGTGGAAATATGTTGGCAAAATAGCCAAAGGTACAGGAGACAGCGTCACATCGGATATTTAGAAGAGTTTTTGCACATATTATTGAGACAATCGCAGCATAGAAAACAGCTATATGTAATCTTCACAAGAATTTGAAAGTGAATCAAGCAGTACTCGCATTATCACAGTCGAATGCAGCGCCAAGCAACATCACCACCAGCTGAGCCCTAGCAAACCAGACACCTTACAACCAGAACTTAACATCAAATGCACCGGCAACATCGTCCTTCAAGTAAAAACGCTGATCTGAAAGAGCTTAAAACTCTTAAGATAGTCATCAGAATTTTACATCAGTAACTAGTTCCGGGATGCAACTCCATGCAGGGGCAAACAGTTTTTGACCATCCAATATATGAGAATGAATACTCACCAGCATCATTTACATTTTAAACCCATATAATCTGAATATTCAAATTAGTTTAAACCAATTAGCATACAAAAATAACAAATTTATGACTTTTGAAAGAAACTGCCCCAAAAAATCAACTTGATGCCATTTTGATAGTGTATTGTGGATAGCCATAGTGAGCAATTGTAATATTTTCCTTTGAATGATATTGATATGAGAAAGGTTACAGCAAAAATTAGCAAGCTTTCAAGAGAAAAAAGCACTAGGACAAATTTGAATGTACAAGGTGATTTGCGCTTCAGCAAAGCAAAACTTCAGACTCAATGAATCGTCCCGTCACAAATGTTAGGTAAAATATGTGAACTGAAAAAGAGCAAATTATCATGAACATTGCTTGCATGACTGCTTTAAGTACGCTTAAAGTTTTGAGATCGAAAGAAATATGATAAGAAATATCATCTTCTTACCCTCTCAGCATCATCATCAGGGAGGGATGCATTTTCATCTTCTTGCACTTCGGGGGCCACTTCTGTCTCATCCTGCTTATCAGGCTCCTCAGGGGCACCTAGAAACAATACAAATTTGAACTCAACAACATATTTTTACAATCACTCTAGACTGTTTTTGCCTATCACTCTAGATTGTTTGTGAGATTACAAGACTTCAGATAAATTTTTTAGGTTATAGTTGGGTACTACATGAATTAAAGCAATTTGTAACAGTGCTCTTTTCTACTCACACACATCCCAAGCAGCCATTGTTGGGGCCTCGTCTATGATCTGCTTGACTGTGGTGTGACCTCCCTCAAGGGCATACCAGGCAGCAGTGTGACCTGAAATCATATTGGTTCAAATTATTCGGATATCGAAATCAGGGCCTGTGACTTTGTCACATGCATATAAAGTTCAGCCTCAAGCCTACCTAAACTGCTCTCCTTAACCAACAAAACTATCCGACATATATTAACATTATAGCTGCAGTTCATATAAAATGATGTGATTAGGACCAAGGCAGGTTATTTGGGTCATTATAATTTAATTGATTCTGATATCTACCCTGACTGTCAATCAATTTGACATTTGCTCCTCTCTTGACAAAAAGGTCCACCACATCAGTATGGCCCTGCTGAGCAGCGCACATCAGCGCCGTCATCTGACAAAAGTCCTGTGCGTTTATGTTCACACCCTTGTCTATTAGCTCTCGGCAGACGATCGCTTCACCCATCTCGGCGGCAAAGAAGAGGGGCGTGCGTTTGTCCTGAAAAGTGTAATGTTTTCATTAACAAAAATTCATTTTTCAAGACTCAGCTGAGCTAAGAACAATGCAAGCTTCTTCTACTGCCTTCACTCTTGTGAGCATGTGCTGCCTGCCACTACAATTGGGCACCAATGGAGGTTTATTGGCCGGGTGACACTGTCTTAGGCAGACTAAGTTGTTGGGAGGATGGGTCCATCACAAAGGCTCTAGTCACACTGGAATTGGTTTCTGCAGGCTCTGATATAGCTACCAGTTACAGGAAAATTCGTCTTTAGCTTTTTAACAACGGACTGGTCACTGAAAGAACAGTAACTTGCCCAAATTTAGAACATCTTTAGTAGAAGGATCATCTGGTCTCTCTTAGCTAGTTCAGCTTAAGGAAGTTTTCCAAATTACACCTAAAGTTTTTGCCTACCTTGTCTTCAGGATTCAGTGGCGATTCCTTCGAAATAAGAGAGTTAACACAGGCAATGTGACCGCCGAGGCAAGCATGGTGAATGGGCATCATCTGGCAGAGATCAATGGCGGACACAGGGATGCCCGCTTTGATTAGTTTTACCAGTGTCTCATTCCGCCCATGCCTAGCTGCAAGGTGCAAGGCTGTCCGTCCTGTGAAATCAAACAGAAACATGGTTGAATTGAAACAAAACAAACTTGTGAACTCTTCTACAAAGTTTCTGTAGTAAATAAGAATAAAACAACAACATGTATGTTTGATTACCGGTAACACACATCACCATTCAAAAAACAATAAGTATTAGGATCAGAAGGTTAAGTATAAGTTAACTACATCACTGAAATGTATTTGCATTTCTTTTGAGGCACATGATGTCTAATGCATGCTCACCTTGTGCATCGGCTGCCTGCACGTCCGCGCCATGCTTGATGCAAATGTCAAGGATGCCGTTCTGACCACGCGTAGCAGCCTCATGAAACCTGCAAGAATGTTATCATCTATTCATTACATTTGCTTCAGAATTGTAAAAAACATCATCTGATATGCAAGGGGTGTGAGGGCAGTGTGTGATCTACTATCTTCTATTGCGAGGGCAGTGTATTGTCAACTTGCGTGTTTGCCACAGTCAAAACGAAAATCAAGGGCACAAGCTGTAGCCCTGCACGGACAAAAGTTCAGAAGGTCCATAAACAAATAAACCTACTCCGAACGAGCATCAAATCATGCGGGAAAGTAAAACATCAACATTTTGATACATCAAAATAAAGTAAACTTTGACTTAGTCATAAATTTTAAGGTACTTGTGATACTTTTTGATACAAGTATATGTACCACTTCTGATAATTAGACATATTGGACACATGTGAGAACAAATATTGAAGGCAGACCGGAAGCGGTAGAAATATAATTGAAATTGAAATTGCAGATTGAAGATGGTTTTGTTTCATCTTGAATATGTGAGTGATCAATATGCGTGCCTTGCACAGGGCGCCAGAAATACTTTTGTTTAGATTAGCATTTGTTGCCGGGACGCCCTGTAAAGCCTAGCATGAGCACATGAATCATTTATGAACGGTTTAGTCATTAGTCATGCAAGTTGGCTTGATGATTGCATGGTCATGAATCAATTTTTATCCATTGTTTTTTAAAAAAGTAATCAGAAACATGTTCACATGACGAATGTGTGATACCTGAGAGTTCAGACATGAATCATGGCATTGGAAACAAGGCAAATGACTTCAATGTTAACAGTCTAAGAAGTCTTCCTCGGATTGCAAAATGGGTACAGCAAACCATGTCAAGATGGCTGAATTGAAAGAAAACAACGTACGCAGATTGGCCCTGATGGTTGAGCTTGGTAGGATTGAGTCCCTTTTTGTTGATAAGTGACTCAACTTTCTCTCTGTGTGCTTGTTCAACTGCGTGCAGTAACTTATCATCATGCTTACTCCATTCCTGCAAAGACATCAAAGAGATAACAATTTGAAGAGTTTTAAAGGCCCACTTCGCTCGTTTAAAAATTGAAAATTGGACTCGAATTTGAAAATTTCTCATTGTGTATTGCACAATGAAATAGCCACAGAGGATAAAAGGCAGGACAAAAAGGGTAAAATTCAGAATATGTATCTCTAGCTGAAATACTAGCAGAGAGTTCATCTTACATCTGTCAGAAATCTGATCCCTTTGTTTGAAATGTTCAACCAGTAACTGAAGATCAGAATGAAGATCAAATTCTTTTCAAGAACAATTCGGGTTACATAGCTTATTTCAAATCAAATAACACTCATTCTTCATAATACTTATCGAATGAGATTCATGATACTTCAGATAATTGACAGGAAGACAGTATTGTCATAATTCTTTTTAACAAATTTAAAGAAATAACAGGCTGCTAGCGCATGTAGTTGTTATGCGTGCCATTTGAACAAACGTGCTATTGCATTCAAGTGTTGACAGAGCCATTGGCACAGTGCAGCTCTATTCTGTTTTAGAAAGACTTCCTTAACGGCACAGTAGGGCAAAATACAATCTAGAGTGAAGATATCACTCCACATTTCTGGCTAGGTTGAGCACCTTTCAATGGCACAGCAGGTAGAAATGGCTAAAAGAGATCAAAGATATTGGCATTATATACCATAAACTGCCAAATTTGTGCGAACGTATTATAAATCGAAACGTACCGAAATCGGTGCTTGTTTTTCCTCCTCACTACTTAGACGTACGAAACACTCAACACGATATTTTTGGGAAGTTGCCATCCCAAGGTACTCGGACTCTGCAGTCTCCCTAGCATGCCAAAGTCAAGTGATCCCAACCCATGCAACCTTAGTGATCCCAATCTTGGAGACCTGGCCCACAAAATGCATGTCAGGAACCAAAAACCTGATATGCCTCATTGGTTAGATTTCAAAAGCTATTGATAAAAATCATATGACTTCGAAGGAATTTAACTCATGAAGAAAAGTTCATTGAAAGAACTGACCAACAGGACATGTCCTCTTAACATTGAAATTCTTTGGCATATATCATTTTGTGTGAAGTTATTTATAATAGGCAAATGTTACACAGTATGTCATCGATTGTGATTGCCTTAAGACGTATAATTCCAACAATGCAAGTGGACCAAGCAGTTCCTTGTGAAAGCCTACTTTGTAAAAGGCAGAGGCCAGATACAATAATAGTTGAGTCTCACTTTGATAGTTTGAGAAATCTCAGCTAACTTACTTCTACCACAGTTAGAGATGAGGTAGAGAAGCCAAGAAGCAGGTCAAGGTCCCCGGGGTCAAGGTCAAACAATAAATCTGGGTTTGGCAGTAACTTTTCAATTTTATCACAATGTCAAAGTGATGGATGACCCCTGCTCACGTACCCTGTCCCATTATTTGACACTTTAATGATTCAATAAACAGAACATGAATATATAACCTCAAACCAAATGACATTCACCTATCACAACTCATTGATAATATTGAATAAGGTAGGAATGAAAAGAAGGGCTTCTCAACAGTTATTGAATCTGGAGTGCGGCCAATCTTGGAACAGGTTTGAATTTTAAAAAGCTTTTCGTTCATGGTATGTGGTATATTATTTTAACTGACACTGACTGGTGTACAGTGTATCATTATTTGATGGCAAGCTATAAAATAGCAACAACTTGTTGTTGGTTGAACTATTTCAGGAGTGTCCTTCATTTTAATCTTGGCCTAGTTTAACTGGCAAGAAACTCGTAGGAAGCATATTTCAACAATATGACTGGGCAGGAAAAGATTTAATGAATTTTCAAAGATAAAATGCACAGACTATCAGAATTCAATTTTGGTGTTTTTCATTGTTCCGCTATCATTCTATCTAGCAAGGGCTTGCATAGCTTCAAGCTTGGAGCAGTCTTGTGATTTCAAAGACTAGGTGGGTCAAGATGCATGGGTATGTTCTCTTGGAGCAGTGGCACATCAAGGTTGAACCCACTACCCTTGAAAAATGAACACAGGGGCCATATTGTACCGGGCATTAATTGTACAACCTTACCTTACGTAGGTCCTCTCATGAAGTCACATCCGATCTCCTAGCCTGAGAATATGTTAGAACGAAATGCATTTGACTTACCAATGAAACATTTGGTGCCGATGCACTCTTCTTGAGTTTAAAAAGTCCCTTCTTTCCAGGCATTCTGAATCCTTCTTGTCAGTTCTCAGCTTAGTTTACATTTCATGATGATGGGGACGAAACCGTGGCCTGCAACATATTCCTCTTCACTCTCAGAATAAAGAGCAATTAGTTAAGTTTAGTAAAATGTGGAGTCTGAAAGTATAGAGGTAGGATGATGCAATTAACAAAAATATATTCGAAGATTTTATTGTACCACTGAATTTTTCACCCGTTCTGCAGAGAGCCTGAAACACAGAGAAAGGTTTGACTGATTATCTATCAGTGGCAGATTTAAGGGAGGCATGATGCACACCCCAAACATTTTTGTACGAGAACATCAATTTTTCAGAGCACCTCTCTTCAAGAAGCAAATCACTTGTCATGCTTGGTTTTGGCCCCTTAGATCAATGAAAGTGCATATTTTGCACAAATTTCTAAATTTTTCGAAGGCGCTCAGGACCCCCCCCAAAGTCTCATTGGGTGGGGCTGTGCTGATTTGTTAGGTATGGATTAGATCACAAGGACCTTCATCAATCTAAAACTTGTCAATTGGTGAATTGGCCCTAGTCCAATTTAAGTGAAGACAAAATACTGGAAAAATCATTACCTTTAGAATAACAGAAATGACAGGACTGTAACAATTTCAGCGACTACCCGAACTTGGCAAAGAAACAGCACATCTAATCCGTAATTATTCTTGCACTGATCAATATCTTCCTTAAGGAATCATTCACAATCCCTCCATGAATCACACGATAACATTCCTAGGCACACAATGCCAGAGAATGTACAAGATCTCAACAATTGGCTTACAACACAATGCCCTCGTAAATGCATATGCATACAATAAACATACAATAAAGCAAATAAGATCTGATCAGAAGAATTTATGAACCAAGCATATTAAGGTCAATGATTCTGAATCAAATCAGGACGACTACTTCTGAATTATTCTTGATTTATTTAACACATCAGGCCATGGAAATCGTTAAAGGGACTGTGATAATCACAGAGCTTTGTGCTTCACTCAACCTCAGGCCAAGATCTCATCATCTCTCCGGCGAATCAGTATTCCCGTTTTCAGTATCAAACACCATGAACAAAGGATCGCATGTCATTTCAGTAAACTTTGATGCAATGGACATTTACGTACATAACTAGTCAAATATGCCTTTTAGCTTAGTACTAGTACATTATTGTTTAAAATGTGTAGACATTTTTTACTTCAAGGCAGGTCAACACTGAAATGTTATGATTTCTTCTTATTGGTATTTTATGGTATTTCTTCAAATACCAAGTTATGATTGTCTCTTATTATGACAAAATCATTGTACTTCACCTCATGCTTAACTTAACTGGCAAACACATGGATATATTTTTAAAATCATTGTTTAAGTCAACTATTCTGGGTTTACACCAACCTGAGGTACTTTATACATTATGGGAATAGAGCAAAATGACTATATTTATAATTGTATTTAAACAGGAATTGCCAATACATCCGACCAAGTTCAAACAGTCGCTGTACAAATGTATGTTTCCACTCCACACACTCAGGAATTCAAGTGGGAATTACTGGAAAACAACCGTAAATTTTTTAAAAGAGGAACAGCAGGCTGTCAAGTCTGAATTATAAGCCTAAGCTATTTGTACATGTGGGATATTATACACACAATATTACATAGTTCAAGCCATGTAAACCTGTGCTTGCTTCAGTTATTCATAAAATGTTCCAACTTCCTGCATTCCAATCCAAGTAAACTTACAGATCCAAGAATAAGAAATATAATAAAATTTGAAGAAATAAAACGACCTGCCCATTTTCACTCATTCATATCATGTATCATTTGAGGGTACTGATGTTGGCTTCCTGATAAATGAACTTGTCCTCATGGATAATTTCATTACCGCCATTCCTGTTGAGCTTTGGTATTTTTCACTCGGAAGTCTGAGCACTTGAAATTGAATAAAGTCCCTGTTGTAAAAAAAGCGGTTCCCAGAAAATTTCTTTAGAAGAGGTATTTTGAGTCCTGATCCTTATCATCTCATTCTGAATAATAATACCCCCTGGTTAAAATTAGTTGCCTGAAGTGGATAATTTCTCTTGGATCCAATTTAATTGGCTGAAAGAACATCAGTTTTGTCGATTGACACTGGATGATGGGTCATGGTGTCAATAGGCATACGAAGGGGCTGCTATTTGACTAGGTAATATTTTGCAATTGGTGGAAAATGGGTATTGTTCAAAGAATTTCTTGATGATAATGATAATTCTGTGAATAGTCATTATGTTGAACTGTATACTTCTGCAATGGGTAGGGGCGAAAAGGGCAAAAACCTATCTAATACTGCAGTAAGGTAGTTATTGTTGTCGCGACATGGACGTGTGGGAAAGGAAAGGAATGCGCAGGAGACTACCGATAAATGAACAGCCCTTCTGACGGCCGATCAGGGAGTTACCGGCGGTGAGAAGGACGGATATATACGCATGACGACGGTGGATCGGCATGGCAGTTAGGCATCTGGCAATCATTTTTGATAACACACCGAGTCAACTTTATACATACAGTCCAGTAGGGCGCCTCCTACAGTACTCCATGTATTGATAGATTCAGCTCAAGCTCAACAAAGAAAAGTGGGGAAATCGGTTAACTCGACTGTCGCCCTGGTGCACAGTTTAAAACTTATGATAACAAATATACAGTAAAAGAGAAGCTATATTGTTAGTAAAACTATCCAGACACTAATTTAGTGGATGAAAACGACCACATACCTGCAAAAATCAACTTTAGTTAGGACTCCGACGTTAACACAGTTATATCGATGGAGCGCCGAATACGCAATGAGGAATTTTTGCGTGTAGGCTACTGGGTGTTTCAAAATAAAACTGTGGAAAATTGAGGAAAATGTCTACTGCGCGTCGCGCACGACCATTGATATATCGACATCCGGCTAAACTTTAGAATTACCGATCGGATGTTCCTCCGCACTATATAAGTTGTGAATCGGTTTAAAGGGTTAGGGTTAGGGTTAGGCTACTTGTTCATTATTCGGTATTCATTCGCGCCTTAGACCTATACTTCCGATCGGGAATTCTAAAGTCGTTCCCGACATCCTTTTAATATTCTAATTTGAGCAAGACAGGGTACGATGAGAGTTTGACTGAGAGAGCCTTTATTTTTACTGTTGGGGTTTTATCATCTGATAGGGCGACAATAGAAGGGGGGGGGGGGGGGGGTCCGCCGGTGTAAAATTTTCAAATGTCCGGAAAACCTGAGGCATTGGCGGTCATGGTCTCTACTGAACGACATCGTGCGGCGCGTTCATAAGTAGCCTACGCCATGCACCGAGTAGGCCTACACTCCGGACGCATTGGATCGGCATCGTCGATCACTCTAAGGAGATTCAATTAGGATGACGCAATGGACTGCCCAGTGAGTCTATGCACCGAGGAGAGAAGGGTGGGGGTATAGTGAGTGCCAGAGCGTATACGAGGTTGCCTGCAATGCATTGACTTCCCTAATACCATAATCCGTCAGAAGACCGGAAGGGCCGGGCAGTTTTCACTTCCAAGGGGATATCATCGACTGTACACCGAAGCAGCACCATACCAACCCTTTACCAAAATAACCGGACGGGGTGGTGGCATTTAACACCTTTAACACCTGCTCCTTTCCTTTTAATTCGAAGGCGTATTTGCTATTATGTTTAACCTTCTCCTTACACACCCCCTTCCGGTTACTCCTCGAACACGCGATATATAAAGGTATCTCCGTTACTGTGTTGTGATCAATTGCATATCTCATTCAGAGGCACCATGTGTCTATCGGTTGGTAATTCATCCAACCGTTTATAGTAAAACAATCGTTGTCGAATTTATTGTTAAATATTAATGACATCATATTGAATTCCTTTATAGGTTAAAGAATAACTACGCCAAACAATGTTCAAAATCATTTAATTTATTCTTGATGAAAAACACGTTTGTCAACAAAGTGCAAAAATGAGCACTACAAATAGAAAAATACATAATGTATATACATACATGCGCACACTTCACATTACCTCACTGAACATGAATAGATGTATATGATATATGAAATCAGAACAGGGATGTTCTTTATAACACATCCCTGATCAAACACATTCAGCACATATTGAATCATGAAAAGCTGTCGCAAGTTCAAAACATGAAAACATCGGCGTCAGTCACCTCCGAGTATCGGTCGGTTCAGGTATACTCATGTGATAGGGTGGGTAATTCACTTCAACAGCGTAGGTGTCGTCCGGGTTGCCCGGTTTCCTCCAACGTTACAAATGGCACACAATGAGCTAAGTTCTTGTAAGAGCTCACGTGCTCTCGACTAAAAAACATCGGGATTTGTGTACTCTACTCTTTTTAGGTTTATAATGTAGTTAACGATGAAAGACACAAGGTATAACATCTGAATAATTGGCATGACAACAGTAAAAATCTTTAAAATATACATATGGTTACACTTGAAACAAAAACATAATGCTTAAAATAATCAGTCTACCAAAACCGTCGAAGTACCTTCTTCAGGGATGTTCGAAATTTAGGGACAACGCTTACTATAGGATTGCCTGCTATCTATGTCAAAGGTCACCGCAGCCACTATAGTCCGAATGTCAGCGTAAGAGTAGACCATTGCCTTGCTTCGCGATTGTGTTTTCTAATTTCAACCCGGCAGTTCAACTAACTATCGGCGTAGCCTCTGACCAGCATATCAGATCATACCCCCTGCCTTAAAATTACCTGCCACTATCTCATTAGAGGCCTAACATCGTAGACTCGGATGCAGTCCATTCGTCATCCTGATCGTCCTTCCTCAGTCAGTCAGTCCACTGCGTCCGGGGTGTAAACCATCGAGACAGCCCCCATTCCTTTTCTCAGCATCCCCGTCCTGTGATGCTCGGATTTGGATCATGTAAACAATTGTCAACGCTTTTTTTATGAGCAGTATAAAGGATACACCATCTTCCCGTCAGATTGTTAGCACTATCTCAATAACCGCATCTTGACCCTCTTGTATTGACAATGCTCAGCTTCCAGACAACGCCTGTTAAGAGAGGCTACGGAGGCAATACCGCTGAAAGTTCAGTAATAACCGTCGATGCAGCCACAGTTCCTTTTGTCAGCATCCCCTATCTTGAGATACCCACTGGCATGCACCTGGACTATTTCAACAATTGCCAACGGTTTTTTTAAATTCCCGTCAGATTGCTTGCGCTACCTCAATAACCGTCAACACAGCCACCGTTCCTTTGATCAGCATAAGAGCTGATCATATCCCCTTGCCTTGAGATCGCCTGCACTATTGACGGCGCCTTTGATAATGTCATTGTGTGTCCTTTTGTTTTCAGGATGGATATACATCGCTGAAATCGCAAGAAAATTGCATCATTAAGACTGTTAAATGGGTTAGCTTCGTGATGTTCTGATGTCAGAACATTGCGAATGCAAGGTAACCATCCCAATGACTGTTTGAAAGCTTAGATGGCGTTGCGATTCCAGCGAAGACGAGGTGACTTAATCGTAGAATCTTTCACCAATATTTTTCATTCAATCGAGCGAGGGGGGGGGGGGGCAATGTAACCTTGGCTGACATAATCTTGTTCACTGGTGCACTATAAAGAAAATAGTCAGGGTCAACTTCATCATGCAAAAAGACTGACACAATAACATCAACTGGGGCTCACTCAAATGGTGGAACAACTTGGCATGTCACGTTTTCTACAAATTTATCAGCATCACCCATAAATCTTGTTGATAATCTCACGTCTAGTACATTGTATCAACTTGATTTTACTCACCGAAGGAAAATATTTTTCGTAGTTTGTGTTAGGGGGTATCCACTGGTCATGAATTCTTGGAGAAGAGATGGCCTTTTGAAGCGACTCGTGAAACCATAAAACACGACTTGCCACCTGAAAAACAAAGTCCTGTGCATGATGAGATGAATTGAAAAACCTCGATGAAATCCTTGTATAGATATCGTCGTTTTGTTCAAAGCACGGTCTTCGTTTTCGTAGTTTTTTCTTCCTCGTAACCTTTGTTTATACTGGTATCTGCGTTCAGGTTTCTTGTTAGGGTGTCTGTCACCCGGGGCTTTCTAATCAGTAAAAGAATACAATGATTGGAATTGGTTGCTACCTTTCTGTCAGGTAATCGGGGACTTTGTACGTGGAGAAATGAGGAAGTGGGATGATCCACCGGCTCCCCGACATGACACGCTATATCAACACTACTGATCTGCTACCGATGCGTCACAGACAAATATTCCGCCATATTCTTAGTCTAAGAGGACAACCATCAAGCCTTGCATGGATATATCATAGGCTGAAACGATTTTAGCATGCCACTATACCGACACGCTATATGTCTTAACTTACGTATGCTAAAGATGATAAAACTCTATTGCCCCCGGCTCCAGTTACCAACAACTTGATGTCACCATTTTTGTCTAAAAAGATTGCCGGACTCATTGATGTAACCGGCCGTTTTCCCGGCTTGATGTAGTTGAGGTCCGATTGGGGGATATTGTAGACATTGGAGATACCCGGCTTACTGAAGTCATTCATGACATTGTTGAAGATAATTCCCGATCTTGTCCCTAGCACCTGAGATCCAAAACTGAAAAAGAGAATAAAGCAAATTGCTTTTGCGACAAAACGTTTGGTCCGATTTGTGTTTCAAGAAACACAATCTGATTCTTCATCACAATGGTCAATGTCAGTGGAAATTCAATCTCCAATGAAAGGTCAACATGTATTTGTAAATGACTCCATCCAAGTGAACAGTCGCTTGCATCTGATCGACTCTGTCGCTCTGGCCGGCGGAGTAACTATGCAGTTACTCCGTGCAATTGTCACATCGTTATAGTGCCATGCAAAATCACTCAGCCCGACATGGAGGAGAAATAGCTCTCTGGAGAATGACACATCCACGTGCAGAACGAACGCTGAAGACGAAAAAACCCACAACCATTGGTTGCTTAACTCATAAAAGGAGACCACGAGGGGTACTTACTACATGTTGATGGTGCTGGACACCGCCACAGCGTCCCCTGTTGGTGATAATACAGTCATTCCTCCTGTCCCCGAGTCTTCATCAGGGGCAACCAGTGGACCGTAATATGTGATGTCGTGAGTCTTGTCATTCAGAATGAGACTCCGGATATAACTGGCGTAAGGTCGGGACGTAAGATTTCTTGTTATCTGAAAATGTAAACAAATGAATATTTCCGGTTAAAAGTTTATTGGCCACTGTCCACCCGTTGTGTTTCATCTTTTCGAGCTGAGGTAATGCTGATCCCCTAGAATGGGGAATGCTCCTTTGAGGACTTTAAAACAGCGCCGCGGATTGCTTTTGCAATTTGCAAATTGTAAAATTGGCCGGAGTTCTAACCGCTAGATTAGGCAGTCTTGTGGGCTGCTGATAAACCCATTCGTAATTTTTACTCTGAGACTTCTGTCGAACTGAATATAAGAAGAGCTTACTCACCTTTGATACATCAACAAAATCTTTATCACCCAAGAACGGTTTATGGGCATAGCCAAACTTAAATGTTTCTATCATTTGGTGATAGGCCAGGCTAATGCTGTCGACGGTCCCGGCAGTTTTACTTGAGAAGTTATAGCCTGGAAAGGAAAATACAATAAGGCTAATATAATCATAATCATAAGAGAACGGTCTCTACTTCCAAGTACCTTTTCGTTTGAGAGCAACATTTCCCAGGGCGCACCTCCCATGAAACCAATAACCGCGTCTGGTATTGGAACGTACATCCGGCATCGAAACTTACAAAATGTTCTGCGGGAGGAACCCCAAACTCTCTCCTGAACCCTTTTTTGACGCAATTCCTTCAGGTTTGGTTGTACGTGTACTCCATTGTATGACTAGGAGTATAGTATTTTTAACTTAGGTCATGGCTGCTAACCACCGTTTCGCTTATTTTGTTGTTAAATCTATTTTATACATAATATCACTTTATAATACCAGGAAGAAAAATAACTCACCATCTAGTACGTTAAGCATGAAGGCCAGTACTGGCCCGCTAGAGGGCGCAGGGAGGGAATGGAAGCGCGTCCCGTCCTTGAAGGTCACTTCGATTGGTTCTCTCCACTTGACCTTGTAGTTAGCAAGGTCCGATTCCGTGATGATTCCACCTAGCAAAGAAAAAAATACATCTCAGTCACTCTCAGCACCCGAAGGGCTCAGCCTACGTTTTCCAACGTCTGATGGTCACGTGACTCTCATAAACACCATATTTCGTAGTGTTTTTCTTAATTTATATTCAAGATAACCATCAAATTAGAGCATACACCATAGCTGGGCTAATATTCTGACAGGTATGAATTTCCACATGGCAACTTGTGGGACAACAATCTATCTCGGACCAAAAGAGAACAAATGTTACCGTACATGACAGGAGATTGGCAAGACGCCACACGGGAATAAATTGGCACAATTCATCAAAACCTATCATAGTGCTTCCCTGGTGCAACCTCCATTCAAAGTAATTAGAACGCTCGACCCTGACAATGACGGCTATACGCAATTGGTAAACTATCCCAGATTTCCAAAGCGGAGACATTTGCCCCTTTTGTCGATTTATTATATAAAAGAAGCGCTAAATTCTGCAACATTTAAAAAGACATTTAAAAAAGCCAACCACATCAGTTTCTCTTTTTGAGGACTGAGTTTCTGGTCAGTTATGCTTTTGGAAAGCGGCGAATGGCTTTTTACAACACATCATGTTACCGGCTTCTTGGACGTCCATGACGATATCTTTAGCCAGGCTGCCGTTGTAGAATATTTCTGCCCCACGCTCGGATACGAGGCGAAGGGTCCGCCCCAGGGTTGCTCTGGTGAACGTTTCACCTTCTCTAAGAAGCTCGCCTGTTGTTGGGTCGACGAAATCCTTCCTACAACGAAGATGACCATAGGCGTTTTGTAAAAGGAATCAGAAATATAAATACCAATTTACGTGGCCATGTCGCATATCAATCTTTGAATCCACATCTGCCCTGATTAAAAATATCACCCGACACATCTATGTAAACTGCATACAAAAAGAATTCAACGAAACATTGCTTTGAAACCGTTATATTTAGGTTTAATTTTGGCCGTGTTTAAAAATATTTTGATGTTTGCTTTCTTACATTAGGGACTTTTCTGACTCTTTAGAATGGTGTCAGGCAAACAGGACAATTTATTATCTAGCGTCAGGGTTGAACGATGTAAATATAGACGCTCTCATATAAGATTTTCATAGATCTCATATTTTTCCTGTTTTTTTATGACATGAAAACAACTAACTGCTCCCGAAACAACAGGTTCAACTCAAAACATCCTTTAGTCGCTCGCCTTATTTATTGTTGATTCCGTACACTGCCACATACAAGATACTTGGTCACCTTCAGAAGGAATTAGTTCCACTTATCGGGGAAGAGAATTCAATATGAGCGTTGTATCTGGTACCTAACATAAACGCTGCTTCCTTTTTCTGCAGCTGAAGGCTTTCTACAGCGCAAGGATAATTCTTATGTTTCCAAAGTAGGCCAGAAGGACATGGCAAGGAAAGAAAGTCATGGAAGTGGGTGAGGTATATAGTTCATAATCGAAGAATGATTTTGTTTGAAAGCCCACATGAAATTAGCATGAATTTTTCTGACCTTAAACCGTCGTCCTCCTTAATGGCACATTCTTTCAATTTCATAGCTGAATAAAGCGTCTTGGATATCTTCACGCCATTTTCGCATCGGTCTATTGCCTGTTTAAAGAGTGTGGACCAAGGGACGCGGCCGAAGCGTTTATGGGCTTCCCAATATCCCTTGAGCTCACCGGGGACGCCAATTGACAGGCCGCCTGCAAATAGAGATGGTCATGACGGGATTTTAGGAAGTTGAACCCTTCGAGCAAAAATCTAAGCAAAAAACCCACACCATATTTAGGGGTTTCGGGTCGTTTGGGGCTCTCAATAAGCTAATGGGGCATCCCAGAATCTTCGAAATCATTTTATGCGAAATCCGCCCGAGAAATAGAAGTTGGCTTCGCTGAAGTCATCGATCAATCGGCATTTTCGACCCTTATGTCCACCGTTCCGCCAAAGGGCTTGAATTTAAAATCCGGTGCAAGACAGGTCAGTTTGATGAAGATTTCGGAAAGATATTTCAAGTACCCTTAGAAAGGTCAACATGTTTTCTTCTACGGAAACAAGAAACACCTAATTAAAAAGTGATAAATGAAAGATGCTTTGGCCCTTTAAATGCCAACCACGCTTGTCATCACGCATAAAAAACGTATGATATGGTAATTAGCTGGCTAAAGGTCTTCGGGGAGAATTCTCTGGTATTGACGTTGGAGTTGAACGCGGCCGGGTTGATGCTGATAATTTGAACCTTGTCAACAAATACACTGGCAAGTGAGTGATAAGTGAGGCTGTCACAAAAAATACGGACCCTTAGCTAAAAGTGACCAGGCTACACCTCATCTAGAGTAAGCATTGTATTAGCGTTGGGCATTTCAACTCTAACGCACCAGTGAATTTTCTTCTCCATTTCTCCTTTCTTGCAGCCAACAAACATTAAGGGTGCCGCCCAGGCATAAATGCTATCTTACCTTCCTTCGAAGCCCTCTTGTTACGGCCAAACATCTCCTCAGTGGCCTGGCCTGGCGCTGTTTCTCGGGCATCCAGTGTAAATATTTTCTTGGTTGGCCTGAAGGTTTACAGGATATAAAACTAATTTCAATAAAAGCATATTAATTTTTTGTACTCTAAAAATCTTGGCGAAAACATACGAAAATGCAAGATATCTTTCTACAGAACCAACAAATGGCGGCTGATTTACCGGAAAACCGTTGAGTGACCGTAGGTGTCAATTCATCAGGTGTCAAGTTTTAATTAGCTTTTTGCTGTTCTCTAGAAACGTGATTACTATGACTGACCTAAAAGAATGACGAACACGCACCTACATATCGAACCTTTATTCGGCTACTAAAACATCGATGTGAGTTTTAATCAAGAGTGTTTTGAAACACGTAACATGCAAATATTCACTTCCAAGCGATTCGATGAAATGAATGGAAATACAAAAAAAATTCCGAAAGCGAAACCGACTACATGTACTCAGTTGACCAGAGAAAAAGCATCTTAGAATATGATTTTTGTTTTGATAAATGTAACAGCCTTTGTAGCCATGCCCTTTCCGTTAATAATCATTTAGAAAGACATAGAGTCCATAGGGACCATGACTCCTGTTACACCAACTAAGGGATATGAGATATATATAATACCTGTCATAGATTGTCATCACGAATCCACCTCCTAGCCCCATGCTGTGGGGTTGCACCACCCCCACACACAACAGCGTCGCGATAGCAGCGTCCACAGCCGTCCCTTGGTATCTTCCCAGCATCTCCCTGTAATCAAGTATTCATGAGATATGACATCGGGTCAGATGAAACCAATTAAGGAAGACAGTAACCAAGGTTCTATATCATCAGTAACTTATCACTAGTGTAGTCTGGAATAGCTCCATCGTCCCGAGGGCAGAATTTCTTGATAGTCTACCGCCATGGCGATTTGGCGGAATCGGCGGAATCAGCATAAAACAGTATGATTGTAATAAAACACTGTAATATTCGACAAGTTTTGTCTTTTCCTCACCAAGGTCGATTTAAAATGGTCCTAGACAAGAATGTCGGTAATTTTTTCATGCATGTTGCTTTTTCCGAAATGTCTGATACTCATGGAATATGGAATAACAAGAAAAACAATGTGGTGCACCAAAAATCGCGTAGCAGTGTCCATTTTTAGGTTTGCCACGTTTCCTAAAAGGAGTACATGTACTTGGCAAAAAAAACATTGCTGGACCGAATTCATTTCCAATCGACAGCACCATGAAAATTCAATGACTATCAAATTCAGCTGATCAAAATCCATACATATAGCAAAATAAGGGTATACGGAAAGACGGAGGGCTACATGGAAGACTTGAATTATATACGAACGATATGATCTTAATGATATTGCTCATCATACTGCCTGGAAAATGACTGAACATGGAAGTACCGGGTACGAAGTTGAGTTTTGACGTGTTTTCTTTTCCGTAAAGTTTAGTTCAACGATGTCAGATCATCGCTCACTCGGGTAATTGATCGATAAGGTTTTAAACACAACTCACGCTCCCAAAGATGAACAACTTGGTTCATCTGAAGTCACAGCCGCAAAACGGAACGTGCCTTCCCGACCAACGCATTCGCCATCCTTGAGTTGTTCATCATCATAATGTGTGGAGTTGTTCTTGCCGAAGCCGTCAGAAGGACCGATGCCGAAAACGAGCCCAACTGTCAGAACGAGGGCAATGATGAAGAATGCTGCCAGGCCCACAATCTGCGGGAGTCGCTTCTTCCGGCGAAAGTCGATCTCCTTCGGCTGGATGGCGTAGGAGATCTTCCTGTGGAATGAAGGGTATTTTTTAATAAGAAAAGTATGAACAAAGTTTCGTGTACGCATCATGAGTCAAGATATTCTTTGCCTTAGTTGGTACCAACAGAAAGAACTAAAGAAAATCCCCTGCGTTTAAATCTCATCTAATGATACTGACAATGAACTGTACCTTTATACACCACAAAAATGTATGTTAAATCCTTTCCAGATAATCGTTAATTTTGCTTCTTTCGTTCGACCAAAGGGACATAGTCTTATGTTGCTTCGACTTCGAAGCAGACGGATCTGAGTTTAATCATTTCGTTTTGACTTTGATAGTTGCCGATTCGTTTGGTAGGTGTTCTCTCCAAGGAAGCCATACATCAATAAAGTCAGTGGTGATTTGATGAGATTTGAAAGTAGCTGCATCATTGCTGATGAATTTTCTGATTCTGTTCCGAGTTTATCGTAGTTACTCTAAGGGTATACAGACGGAGACAGAGATTGCCTCAATTCAGTTTGTTAGTTAAGGAAACGGGGATCCTGTAAAAATATACCGACCACTCAGGTGGTTTAGAGAGGGCATCAGGGTAGCAAAGATCCCTTATCGCATACTTTTAGCTAGTAACGATTTCCGGTTAGAGTTTGCAAACGGAATGCTTATTTGGTGTTTCTGAATGAAGACCACTGTGACCTTTGACAACATTCCTTGAAACCAATAAATCCAAACAAAATATTTTTAGCCAAATCCGTTTGTGTCCACTTTAATAATTATGTGACCGATTAACCGTGCTTCTTTTCTCTAAGCAAACATAAAGAAATAACACCAGCTATAAAAAATTATAATTCGCGCTCGAAGGTGCGTATGATTTCATACATAATTCATAACAGCAGCTACAAAACCTGGGGTTCGACTATCGGTTTCCATAGAAACGGGAGATTATCGCCCTGGCATTTTTGTTCCGGGCGACAAGAACAGTTTGACAGTCATTCATGTAGAACGCTACGGGAGTCTCTCAAAGCATTCTAAGGTGACTCTTATAACATGAGCATACAAATGCCCAGCCTCGATCCCATGCAAAAATCATACTTCTGGTGCCAGCATCAATATGATTGAATAGCCTATCATAATGTATAACAAAGAAAGTGTTACCCTTTACCAAATGTACTTAACAACAAAACAGCAAAAAGGCATGGAAGCAGAACTATACCAGGAGCATGACAGATGACCTATATCAGCTGGCAAGTACGTATTTCTGCTCCTTTACGCCATGATCGGACAGACAAGCCACATTGCCAAAAGCTAAAACCTTGGAAAAAATCTATGCGGATGAAAAAAGAACGAGAGACGACTACGAATTTCATATTAAAAGAAATAGGACTGCGCTTATTGTACCGTCATACAGCATATCGAACACTAAGGAGATTAAGTTATCGGAGGTATTTCTGAGATGCTCCTTCACAAGAAAATTCAGTCGTGAGCTTATTATATCCTGAACACTAGCGGAAACACTTTTATCATCATGCCAAGACTGATTTCATTAGGGAACAATTTTCGTACAAAATGGATCAGCAACAGTCTCAGCACGGGTATGACGGGCAGAATTAAAAAGAGGACTCATTCCGCCTGCGATGTTTCCCCAATAAAATTAGGCATATTCACATGCTCAGAGTGATTTCAAAATTTCAACAGAGAAAACAATAAAAATAATCGAAATCATCAAGAGTTCATAGATTAAAAAGAAATTTGTAATGATATGATGATTCAAAGTAAATGTTTGACTCTGGGAAATAGAAATAGGAACACGTTTTGTGGAGACGCAACGAATAACATTACATGGATTCATCGTGATATCACGACTCAAAAAATATAGCACAAGAATCGCATACCATGCAGTAACTGTTGAGCAATTAAATAAGGCATTAGTGTTCGAAAGGAGCTTCTGACGCTGGCAAATACTTGGCGTTGTTTTATCACTGAAAAAGGCGCTTGTCTCTTTTTCAGTTCAGTCGATACACGTTAAGTTAACGCCCCCAGCGTTAGTATCAAAACTTGTTAGAAAACTGGGCCTCGGAACTGATGAAATGTCACAGTTGACGCGATGTACTCGCCTGTCTTGAAACCAATAAGACAGTTAGGCCTGGTAAGACAGGGATTCTCGTGCTCCTTTATCTCAAATAGCCAATGCTTTCAAAACCTATTCATTTCGCTTGATGAGAATGATGGTCATTTACAACCCAGCCATTACAGCATGTTTTGCGACGAAGGCACCTTTTGATTTGTAAAAATGTATCATTCTGCTTGTCAGTTTGCCTAAAGGTTTAAATCTAACATCCAATTTGCCCTTTTCGTATTCAGTCATTGATGACAAGGCATAATTAGACTGTGATTACTAGTTTGGAAGACTTTATTGCCATGTCGCATAGTTACATGTAGCAGTTCGAGACATATCAAATTGCAAAGTTATTAGTATCATAATTTAAATGGCAAACTCATTAGATTCGGCAAGGTTCAGATGTGTTCAGTAGACGAGGTGTTATTGGGGTTTGGTTTTTTTCAGTCAGTGGCTTTCATTACAATGTTAGTGCTAAAGGAAGAGGTTAGTTCTCTATTCTCAATACCCCAGTCCATACCACATACATTACTACTGGTAGCCGCATTCAAACTAGCTACAGGAAATTAATGAGCTATATTTCAAGAATGAAAAAAATCTCTTCCTAATTATTTCTGTGCCGTTGAAGGATATTATCTCTACTAATATTCATCCCAGAGGTAATTTATTGTTTGTCTTGGACAGTGTCATTCAGGTGGGCCATATAAGGCCACTGCTGAGAGCATTCAAGATTGCTAATAAAGGGCGAAAGCAGCTCTTAAGGAAGTAAATCTTGATAAGAGGTGTCTGATGAGTCTCTTCGGCACTATGCCTGATCAATTGAGACAAGAGCCTGGGGACATTTTATGTAGACCTTTATAGACAATCTCCAATGAGAGGCCATGTAAACATTCACTGCTGTATGAATTATGCCTTATGTCAGATGCCAGAGTATATACATTGCTGATGCATGGAACTAAAAAATAAACTATATTACCGGTATTTCTAAGTTGCATCTAAATTTACGGTATTGATTTTTTAAAGTTAAGTGTAGAATATCGAAGTTTACGCATGAAACTCTCTCTGATATGCGAGAACTTTATTGAGAAATTTCGAGACATTTTTACATGTGGTGCATACATTTCAGATTAAACACGTCAAGATTGCGCAGTTAAAATTATCGATTTCTTCTGCAAACATATCTTTCGGAGAATCAACCTCTGAAATTGTGTTCTTACATGTTTACATGTAAGTCATGATGAAATATCTACTTAATACTAAGATCCCCTCATATAGCTGACATAGAATTATACATGTACAATGTACATGTATATACATGTACATGAACGGTTCGGCAGAAATGAGTGCGTGGGTGATCTTCTTACAGATAACACCAAAAACGCACTTAGTGATCTAGAAGCAAATTTTTGAAAAGCACGCACCAACTAAGAATAATACCATAAATTCTCATAAGCCATGGCTTATGGTAGCACGGATTCCTAAACTAAAAGCTTTTATGCAATCATACATGTAACGGTAAAAGCAGTGTCCATTGTGTTTATCATCAACGCTAGATTCCTTTAAGGAAAAAAAGAACCGTGACATTATTCTTGCATATCACAGGCGCGGGCATTTGCCGGGTATGCCATCAGTGCTCCTTTTGGGGTTAAAGGAGGAATGACGCCGATAAGTCATAATTAGTAACATCAAAATTAATAAAGACTAGTCTTTATTAATTCTTGGTAACACATGGTTTGTGTATAAGTGTTCCAAAACAATTTTGGTTTCACCGTAGATGGTATAACGAGCTTCTCCTGCTGCGGGTATTGACATCATGTCTTGTCTCTTTGGTAATCGTATCTCTAAATCGAGCTGTTGTAACATAAACCTTTACCATCCAGGGTAGCTACTTCGGTACACACAGCCAACTAAACTATACTTAATGTCAAGTAGCAGACCGCTGCCACATACAGGAGAAAGACGTCTTCAAGGAATTCGTCAGGAAATGCTCTCAATAATTTTGAAGCAATGCTCACATCATGCACTGCCATGACTGATATCAGCTGAAAGAAGGCCCATGCATACAGGAGTTTGCGCACGCTGACTGCAATAATGGGATCTCCATGGCATATTTTCGTGGCTTTCAAATCAGATCATCGTAAAGTTGAAAAGCGCCATACGGGTTTTGCAATTGCAGGTGCAAGGAAGGCTGAGGTAACAAGATTTTGCAACAATAACAATTTTTCACTCCATCGTAAATGAAACGTTGGTTCTGTTATCTGCGTTAGCTGTTGAAGAGTATGCCAACAAATCCTGATTCTAATGAAATGCGTACATGAACAGACATAAATAATTTATCACATCATCATTCGGGTTTTGTGACCGTTGGCCATTTCCGGTCTTTCACGGCTCAATTTAAACAGAGTCTTTCAAATAAATTTATTCGAACTATTCATAACTACATGTAATCGCAATAGTCGTATTCGCAGTTAATCAATCGAATGGAAGGGGCGTCGAACGATTACATAATAAACCATCGCCCCTTCTGAATCTGTCAGAGTTTGAAAGGGAACCGTTATACGTTCTGGTTGATCCATACGAGATCTATAAAAATTACGTTTTTACATGTATATGTATATGTTTCATTCCGCCTCTCAATCTCAAGAACACCTCTGCCCCTTGAGTCGAATCAGATTAGCTTGGAGAGACAACCAGGCGTGAATCAGCAATCAGTAGCACGGTTTAAGTTTTTTAGCAGTTATCGTGTAATTTTTAATATCGAATAGAAAGTAGCGGAATGGATTTCACTCTAGGCTGAGATCAAGAATAAACGTTACAGATGCAAGCATGCAGGCTTGAAATGTATACGATTAGTGCAATAACCATTTGCTCTGATGGACAGTTTATCAAATGCGGAAAGCTTTGCTCCAGAACTTTATTCTTGTCAGGGATCCTACAAATGTAAATGGAAGGATGCGAGTCCAAGAATGCGGTTTGTTGTCAACGAACGGATCTCTAACTTCTTAAACTGCGCAGCTGTTTCAAATACTTTGTAATCGCAGAAAGAAGAGTTCAATCACATTTCTGAAAAAGAAATCATCTGCAGTAGGAGATAGTTAGCACAGCAACAACGAAGAAAACGTTTGGAGCACTGAAGAAGCTTCTTTGAGTTGTCCAATTCAGAGCCAGAGAAATAATACACAAACTGTTCGACAATTTTTAAGGACGGCCCATAAAGGTTGCACAGTTACATAGCTACAAGCAGGAACAACGCCTAGCGCCTACCTGACATAACTTGACTGGTCAACGTATTTTCCAATCATGGTACAGGTACTCTCCTTGCCTCTTAAAAAGCGAAACAAATGAAGAAATAGGCTAGCGAGTGTGGTAAAGCATGCAGAGAAGTGATCTTTTCCCGCTAAATAGTATCGAAATCCACCTTCAATTGAGGGCCCTGAAAACACAGTTTCCTACTTTTTTTAATTACATGATGCATGACGGCTGTATGCATGGAGAAAAATTCCGTTTTGTGAGAAGAACCTTCGTACATACTTATATCAAATCCATCTTGTGAAGGGAAAATGCGAAACCAGTTAGCGGGAAAAAACACTTGGAACGACGATCACTAACTAGTTCCTGTTCTGTTTGTTGATATTCCTTCTACAATGAATGATATCCCAGGAGCTAGGTCACGTGACGCCCAAGCAAGAAACCGGCACATACTCATCGATACTCTTGCTAGCTATTCAAGCAGCTATGTGTTTCTGGTTTACTGTAGATGGGCTTGTATCACATACGATATTTTAAGACCCGACATACACACTATATTCCAACCTATAGATTTTAGCACACAGCATCAAGTACGCACATTTTCTATAAAATTAAGGTGCATTTGGGAAAACATTTGAAGAACAGGTGATCTTTTTAACTATCGAACAATAATTCAAACTACTGTCAGCCAACAGACGACGCGGTATTAAGCGCTCAATATGTTAGTTCAGCTTTAGCTCAAAGGTTCGTTGATGGATTATGGTGAAGAACCCTCAAGAGTAGACCGAAGCGACTTCACACTTGGATAAATCATTAAGAAAAAATAGAATTGTTTGAAAAACTCATGCCTGCGTTGTCAGGAAAGTCTCGAAATTTGACCAAACGTAATAGTTTTTGTCGCGTCATTTCTCAAGGATTTGCATTATTTACCACCTTGACTTGTAAATCCAGTAAATTATGATTATTATATATGCTCAGAATGGCCATGCAACATGCAGGCTTGATATGCAATTATTATTAGTACATTGCATCAAGTATGTGCATGTATAAAGACCATATTACATGTATACATATTGATTACATGTACATCTATATCGATTCATGCAAGAGCCTATCTTGCACTATGACTGAAAATAACGATTCTCATTGTTGTTGATGATGATACTTATTGTTGATGATACTTATTGTTGATGATACTTTCCTTTCGAGTCATCAACACCAATTAGTTGATCTAATCAATGTAGCTTTGGTCAAAGGTAAATAACCCTTGGGTTACATGACCGGCGTTCACAGTGCAGGAACTGTAAAGTAGTTTCAGTGTGGTACATAAAGCGAGCATATACGACCGAGACCGACGATGGCATAACTTCTGATCATTGATCGAATATGGATCTCAATCAAGTTCTCATTACTTTTGGTCAAACTTGGTCCACCAAACTGAGATTTTGATAACAGAAGTAACCAGTCACGATAGTTGAATCATAAATAATTCGTGAACTCTCTTAGAAATGAAAGGTTTTAGAGTTTCTGAAAGCCATTGAGGTTTTTCGGCCAACACAAAAACGCACTTTGTAGAGGTTTTTTGGTTGAATAAAAAAAACGGTTTTTGTGCTCCTGACAAACCTCACTTGGCTGAAAAAGCTCTACGCCGGGGTGCATATGGCCTTTTTTTCTTAGAGTGTAAGGCTTAACTAAACACCCTATTTTGAGGTGATAACTGTTGGTGTTCATTGATTTAACTCATGTCTGTGGCTTTATTATTGTGTACATTGCATCTACTCATGTTCATTATTTCAATAGCTTAACTAATATCAGCAGAAGCACAACTTATCACGAAACGACATCAAAAAGTTAGCAAAACAAAAATGCTTACAACTTTTCCCATTGCATGTAAGACATGTACGTGGTCATGATTCAGCTGGGCAGACGGTAAGAATATGCATCCTGTTCCTTGAATCCGGCATAAACCCTATGCAGGATTCCAATTTTACAACATGCCAGACTGAGACGTCAGAAAACTCCAATTTACAATAGGGGGACATTCAAACTTGCATGACAAATCAGTGATGCTCCCCAATCGTATCAGCCTGGTGTTCGCAAGCGTTCCTCCCTCAAAACACGGACTCGGAAAATTCAAACAACTTCTTTAAAGTCCAAGTTCATTCGAACACCAAATTCTGTGTATGTACTTCACGTATCCTAACTTTTATCATTTAACGATTATCCACAATACAGTATTTGATATGTTGCACTGCTTGGTATTGGCACTACGTTTCGTGCTACATTAGTCGAAAAAGAGGCTCTTGACCGAACCTCAGAGCAACTAGAATATGATAATCCAAGGCAAAAGCACGAGTAATATCATGAGAACATCACGACACCTGGTTAGTTATAGACTGTTTCCTTTTACCTCCTGATAGTTTTGCTGCCTGATGGTTGCACTAGGTATAGACTGAGAGCCGTGTAATGGTTTATCGATCCCTATAAACGACAAGGGTTCCGGAGTGTATCGGCAAAGATTACTCACACAGGAGCTGAGCAGGCCAATTACGGACCCAAGGCAAACAGTTTAAAAAAGAAAAGAAATTGAGTTGACAAAAAATGTAGAGAAGGATGACGTAGCTAAATATGCACAATATCATTATTATGTTCTCCGCCGTAAAAACATTTTTGGAAATGTACCAACAACTTTAATAATGGTTATTAACCCATGAATAAAATCAATTTGTACCAAATTTCCTGAATTCATCGTCCGCTCTACGGGGTTGGGGGTGGGTGTTGGAAGCGACTTCCTCACGTGAAGGTCAAGGTCATCTCAAATCCAAGGTTTGACACAATCGCGATGGATTTATCAAATACAAACACCAGTTAGCGGGGAAGGGTGGGGGGACAAATCTTTAGCGTTAGTCTTGCTATAAAATAGCAAGAGCAGTAAGGGTGTATTCCTGTTTCGCCTATTCCTGTTCCGCCTATTCCTGTTCCGCCTATTCCTGTTTCGCCTATTCCTGTTTCGCCTATTCAAATGTATTGCTAACCTCCCCACAGACGTAGGAATATGAATCGTCCCTTACTATAGTGTTAAAGGCTATCATTAAGAATAAAGTCTGAAATAATGGATTTAGCGACATGTTAATTATTTCAGTATTATTAGGAATAACTTTGGAAAATTATACATAGCTTACATCGGCTTATGTTTTAGCTTATTTTAAAAGGCAAGAAATAAAATAGTAAAAAAATTTTACCCTTTCATCAGATTTGAGAAAGGTTTCTTAGGCCTGCATTTTATATTGTGGATTCTCTTTCTTTTGTCTTAGTCAGTAACTGGCTTCGTAATAGAAAGAATACCTATAGCTGCATTGTTCTTTACTATGACATGGGTTTTACAGCTGATTTTGATCAAATAATTATGAGAATGTACAGTATTATGTATTTTTATCAAAAAGTCATGAATTCCTGTTTTTATAAAATAAGCGACTGCTTTACTCTACTTAATCTATTAGTTTTTACTGTGTGTCAGTATGGTCATATGGTCAAATAAGTCCCGGACTGTCCCCGCTTTCAAGGTGACTCTTTCAAAACGGTCATGGCATGGTTTGTTAACAAAGTTGATGGCATTTGATTAGTCAAATTGTCATCACATCGTTAACATCATCCAATTGTCCCCTCACGTTTTCCCGGCCATAAAATGGACATGCATCCCTAAGGTTCCCCCTGGGAGAGTCGATTTATTGTAGGGGTACTGGAAAGTAGGCGAAACAGGAATAGGCGAAACAGGAATAGGCGAAACAGGAATTTTGTAGGCGAAACAGGAATAGGCGAAACAGGAATAGGCGAAACAGGCATAAACCGCACACTCCAAAAATTAAATGGTGAAAACTAACTATTAATAGTTAAATGGTAACTACTTTGGGGCTTAGTATTGCACCGACTGATAAGTGGTTAGTTTAACTATTTCAAAATAGTTAATAAAATAACTACCATAAGTAGTTGATTTTTAACCATTTTATAGTTTCAATTTTAACCATTTTGATAGTGATCCTTACTACTTTATCCATCCACATTAACTATTATGTACTTGTGGCTCCCTTTTTGGCGGATGGGCTAGTTAGGGTCATAATGAGGAAATCCGGGCTGTAACTGCTACTGTTTCTCTCAAGCCGACACCTGTTCGTCTACTTGAGATCGGCAGCAAGGAGGCCCGGATTTCCTCATTATGAGAGGTCCAAAATAACCAGTATTTTGGACAGTGTGAGAACAATAAGTGATAGAACTAATGTCCAAAGAGCCTTTTGAAAGTGCATTTGCTACATATTGCCAGGGTCACAGATCCCATCATTGGGTTGTAGTTCTTACAGGAGATAGCGTCCTACAACTAATTCTCAAAGAGATCAAGACTTATTGTACGGCGTTATCCTCTTTAAGCTAGGGTACACAACCATGTTGTCACTAAAAGAATTACCTTTTAATGAAAAACAAACACTAAACGCATTTAGTCTGATTACATCTACATGTATTTACAACAGAAATTTATCATTAACTATAGTTTTCAACTCATTACATTCAAATTTGTCACTGGCATTTAAAGTAGAAATCTATCAATGACAATTAAGTTAACAATTCATTTCACATTCATTCAATTTGAAAGCAGTAAAACGTTTTCAGGACAATAACCCCTTGATACATTGCCCCCTATACAGTAATCCCAAGATATCCTCACACTATAAATGGCCAGACCTTTGCAAATATCATAGGATCTTCCTCTTTATACTCTAGCAGATTTAGTCTGATTAACATCTACATGTATTTACAACAGAAATTTATCACTAACTATAGTTTTCAATTCATACATTCAAATTGAATCTAAAGTAGAAATCAGCAGATTTAGTCTGATTACATCTACATGTATTTGCAACATAAATTTATCATTAACTATAGTTTTCAATTCATGACATTCAAATTGCATCTAAGCAGAAATCTATCAATTAAGTTAACAATTCATTACTCACATTCATTCAATTTGAAAACAGTAAAACTGTTTCAGGAGAATAACCCCTTGATACATTGCCCCTATACAGTAATCCCAAGATACATGTATCCTCACACTATAAATGCCCAGACCTTTGCAAATATCAAAGGATCTTCCTCTTTATACTCTAGCAGATTTAGTCTGATTAACATCTACATGTATTTACAACAGAAATTCATCAGAGATCACCAAAGTCCTCAATGAATTGCAACACAATAATGCAACCAGTAGGATATTCTAAGTCAGGAACATACAAAGCCTAAAAAACAGGCCTCAATGGCCTTCAGCAGTGTCGGATATTCTAAAGCGTTCACCTCAATGATAAGAAATGCCTGAGTTGGAGAGGTTCTATCACCAAGAGCCAACATTAAGGCTGAACAGTTACACTCATGAGAATGTCACACAATAAGGCAGTCAGTAGGATATTCTATGTCAAGAACATACAAAGCCTAAAACAGGCCTCCATGGCTTTCAGCAGTGTCGGATATTCTAAAGCGTTCACCTCAATGATAAGAAATGCCTGAGTTGGAGAGGTTCTATCACCAAGAGCCAGCGATGGGGACATACTCGAATGTGTCCAATTTCTGCTTCTGATGCACAATGCCAGTCTTTTTATGAGGTTGTGGGTCAAAAGATGTACCTAGCGGAATGCTTACTGGAGGTATGTATGTGCCTGCATTTAAAAAATACTTGACCTGCAGCCAGTTGGTTTCCAATCCAGCAAATGGATGAAAGCAGTCGGTAAAATCCCGGCAGAGGTCCGCCACTTCCTCATTCTTATTTTCATCACCACCGAGATCATGGATAAGTTTCTTGGTACGTTCCAGCAGTGACTCAAGAATTTCAGAGAACATCTCTGTTGTGCACTCAAGAACAGTTTGGAGAGCTGCAGCGGGAACATTAGGCTTTGCTCTCAGTCTACTTATAAATTTTGATGATATGGCAAACAGGTCAAGTTGCTCTAGAATGGTTTCATTTGCATTTGGAACTGTTTCATGTGTCCCCACTTCATCATCTACGTCCATGACATCATCCATGACCATGTCATCACGTGCTTCAACATTTGCATTACCAGTGCAGTCATCTTGGGATCCATTACCTCTGTCCTCATTCACAATGTGCGTCGCAATATGTCTTTTATATGGCCAAACACCACTAAATGTTCTCTGGCATCCATTTTGCGCACACAAAAAATACTTACCAGCATAGGTTAGTGCATGCGACATCCGCAGGTGGATAAATAATGTTTTTAATCCTCCTGTCACATTCTGTGAACAAACGAAACAAGTTAAAGGTAGGTCCATACTTGACGATTACAACACAAAGAATCACTTTTCAAAGCAATTCCACACTTTCCGAGTATGATTTTCTATAATCAAATCAGATCCTTACCCCAAGACTACTATCATGACTATTACATAGTAGTAGATTGCGGTACTTCCTTGCAAACTTCATTCTGGTACCAATTTTTGGAATCAGCTCCTTTATTATTTCATCGTCCAACATACAAAATGCCTCCTCATCAATGCCTTCATCTGAAAATAGATGTAGTCCTAAATGAAATGAAAATCATGCAAAAATGAAGGTTGCTATACTTTAAGCATAATCTGGTGGTATTACGTATACTAAGTACTAGTAATTAATGACAACAGGCCAGCCAGTCAATACTGACATGCTTCCATAGAGTAATTCTTGGTTTGATCAGGATTCAATTCTACAAAATGAAACGGCCAGGGGCCATTGTGCTCACCGTATACATCTTTTAGTAGGCAGGATCATGCTTAGTTTAGAGGTGAATATGGTGAACACGGTGAACACAATCAGGCATGAAGACTTTTTTTAGATGTGTATTGATGTCAAGTAATAAGACAGGGCAGTATATATAAGTTTATGATCCAACCAATAATTGTCTATGACATCAACAAGATCAATATCGTGTGATTGCTAAGAGTCCCTGCAATAAAAAATTCATTGAAAAAAAGTCATTAATAAGCGAGATATTGCACGTCCTACTTTTTCAGTTTTGACCCCCTGGTGGCAAAATCAAGAATCAGATCAGGCCAAAATTCGGTGTCAGAGATTATCTGATGTAGGGGGTTACATGTACCAACTTTCAAGTTCATAGCTTCAGCAGTTAAGAAACGTGCCATAGTTACACTCTAATGGCCAATTTACGCCATTTGACCTCTGTGACCTAGAAAAGGAGGTCAAATCCAAAAATCGTAGGACATGTGGTGTATCCTTGCTAGAAGTCCCTGACATAAAAATTTTATCGAAAACAATTCACTCAAATAAGCAAGATATTGCACTTCTTCCTTTTTCCATTATGGCCCCCTGGTGGCCGAATAAAGAATCAGATCAGGCCAAAATTCGGCATCAAAGGTTATCTGATGTAGGGGGTTATTTGCACCAAGTTTCAAGTTCATAACTTTACTGGTTAAGAAACGTGCCATAGTTTACACTCTAACGGCCAATTTACGCCATATGACCTCTGTGACCTTGAAAAGTAAGTCAAATTGAAAACCCGTAAGACATGTGATGTATTCTTCCTAAGAGTACCTACCATAAAAATTTTATCGAAAACAAGTCACTTATAAGCGAGATATCACACTTTTTAGATATCCACTTTTGGCCCCCTGGTAGCAAAGTTGAGAATCAGATCAAACTGAAATTCAGCACCAGAGGCTATGTGATATAGGGGGTTATATATACCAAGTTTCAAGTTCATAGCTTTAGTGGTTAAGAAACGTGCCATAGTTTACACTCTAACGGCCAATTTACGCCATATGACCTCTGTGACCTTGAAAAGTAGGTCAAATTGAAAACCCGTAAGATATGTGATGTATTCTTCCTAAGAGTACCTACCATGAAAATTTTATCGAAAATAATTCACTTATAAGCGAGATATAACACTTTTTAGATTTCCACTTTTGGCCCCCTGGTGGCAAAGTTGAGAATCAGATCAAACTGAAATTCAGGACCAGAGGCTATGTGATATAGGGGGTTATATGTACTAAGTTTCAAGTTCATAGCTTTAGTGGTTAAGAAACGTGCCATAGTTTACACTCTAACGGCCAATTTACGCCATATGACCTCTGTGAACTTGAAAAGTAGGTCAAATTAAAAACCCGTACGATATAAGATGTATATTTGCTATGAGTACCTACAATACAAGTTTCATCGAAAACAAGTCACTAATAAGCGAGATATCACACTTTTTATATATCGACATTTGGCCCCCTGGTGGCCAAGTTGAGAATCAGATCGGACCGAAATTCAGTGTCAGAGGTCACCTGACCTAGGGGGTGCTGTGTACAAAGTTTCAAGTTCATAGCCCTTGCGGTTAAGAAACGTGCCACTGTTTTTGAAATAGGATACGACGACGGACGACGGACGACGGACGACGGACGACGGACACTGCGGTATTACATAGACTCCCCTACGGTGAGCCAAAAAAGAATAAAAACCTAGGTCACCATCACCTCCCACAAAATGGACACAAAAAACGTTGTAGTCCAAAAGCACCACCCCTTCTCAGCGGCCTACATGTAATGGAATGGTTTGCAGTTTTTGGAGTATTTTCAACATCCTGTGCAAATTTTATTGTAGCACTAGCAGCCAATTTAGAATCAATAAAACAAATTTTGGAACAAAAAGATTTATCAACCACAATCATTCAACAACCACTGCTGCGCACTATCGCTAGCCATTAATCTTGGTACATCCTGTTGTGAGACTTTTCAATACTATCAATACTACCAATTATGACCCCTCCCTACTTTCGTCAAAATTATAGAATTAACCCTAACCCTAAGCATTATAGAATTTCCATCTATCTAGGCCTACCACTCTTGTTAATGCAGGCAAGCATTGTGTTGCAAAAGGAAAGGATCATGGGGAGACCCTACTGAGATCCGATATATCAATTCGATAATGTACCAGGTACTGTTATTCACTGTAATCTACAAGAGTACTCAATTTCGACCCGGCCATTTCATTCGATAATAACCAGTTAAAAATACAGAGTTGGTAGATAATCATAAAGACATTTAGTAGAGGACAGGAAGGATCCAAGAAAGCATCCACAGAACGAACTTCTCTTTCCAAATACATAAAATAAAATAAGCTACACTACTGAACACTGACTGGACCTGGTGGTCCTGGATGATCATATGTCTCAGGCAAACTGCACTGCAAAACTTACAACTATCAATAAGACTGCAGACAATTCAGACACTGACCCATCCAGAATGCCAGATCAAAACGTCCAGATTGAATGAACAGTCTCACGACGAGTGACCAGTCAGACCAGTAGGCCTTCTGGTCTCGGCAGTGGATTTCGACTGAATTCAGTGTGGACATTTCAAAGCCTTTAGGCCTATGGTGGCCAGGCTTCACCACTAACAGGGCTATAATGTACATTGCATGTAGGGCCTAGCATGCTAGGCCCTACATGTACATATGTACATGTAGCCTATACACTGTAGGTGGTGGGTCAGTGCATGCAAATCATGAATGAATGAATCATCATCTGTTCTGAATGAAGCGTCTGTGTCCGAAGCATTTTTCAGCAAGACATTTCACGCAATATGCGTGAATTTGACACTCTGCTATAATGAGACAACAATTTCTGCTCGCAAGTATTTGGAAAAGGAACATTTGGCAGAATGGGGTCGAAATCGATCGCATTTTAGATCAGTATAAAACGTCAACAGTCCCGGCGACTTCCGCCATCGATTTTGAGCTCGATCCGAGTGCACCCTCTCGGAAATACTTCACACTTGCGTCAACTTTTTCGGCGGGAATATTCAAACTAACGAGTATCTCATTAAATGCATGTAATGCGCGAATGCTCTACTAATACTTCGGAACAAATTTTCAATAATGTTCATATAAAATTTAGCACTAAAATCGAATAAAACTGTTTGAAACTGTTCTTAAATCGAGAGTGCGACACTTTGCTTCATGGCGCGCATCGTATTATCACAAGAGCGCTGACGGGCGCGCACTTTCGCGGGCCTTTTTAAGTTGTCTTTTACTTATCACATCGCCTACAAACTTCTTCTTTTTCCAGTTTAGTGCATTCTTCATTAATAGAGTAGCCTACAGGCCTATCGAACTGGTGATAAAAATGTTTTGTGCATGCGTCGTGAGAACTGAAGAAAAAAGAGAACTAAAAACAGGTTTCGAATGGTGCGCGTTTTCTTTTTTGCCTTAGGCCTTTACAAAATTGTCAAAAAAAATGTCTTTTGTGCTGTCGGAAACATAAAAAAAAGAATATCTACAAAAGCTATATCTTACCCTTGAACACTTTAACCAGTTCTCCCATCCCCCATGAGGCCAACGTTTCCTCGACGTCCATTTCAAAGATCAGCGAAAACGAAGTTTGGCTTTTGAAGCGGGTTAAAAATGGCGGCGATCGACGCTGGACGTCTGCTGTCTGGGGGCGCATTCTGATTGGTCGAAGCTTACTACTTCAAGTGGTTAATTCACAAAATCAGTGATTCTGATTGGTCGGCTGATTTTACTACTTGAAATGGTAAAAAAGTATTCATGCTGTTTGGATTTCAAGTAGTTACTCTAACTATGAAAATAGTTATGTTAACTACTTATTGGTAAACGTATCGTTAACAACTTCAAATGGTAAATGATTTACTATTTAATTTTTGGAGTGCAGTAAGACCGGCCAGTAAGATAGCCAGTATGCTTATTCTTCCAATACATGTTCACGTAAACGTATTTTTGGCAAGTAATTTTGAAAAGTTCCGCGGAACCGAATGCTACCAAAACCTTAACCTAATTTTTTCAATAATTTCCACAAATTTCTATTTCATTTCTTTACCTACATGCAATTGCTCGAGCTATAAAAATCTGATTCGTGACTTGATTTGTCATACCAATGAAGTACAATGGCTTGGGGAAAGTAGCTACATTCAGGACGTGATTAAGCAGGAATCTTCGCGATTACGTGACGAAGTATTTGAAATGATCTACAAGATGTTGGTTAGGTGTTTCCTACAGCTTCGGGCAATCCATCACTGTTATAATTGGTGTTGTCAGGGTAACTATCGAATGACGGGATGCGCATTCAATTGAGGACATTGCATGGTTTATATAGCCGCCGACCAGTTTTGAAAACATACTTAGAAATGAAGGTATATACTGAAAATCAGTGCTATTATGCTTTATCTAGTATAAGGATCGCTATGTATGTAAGTGATACTATCGCGGGCAGGACGACGGGCGGGTCTTTTCTACATCATGGTGAAATAACTTAACGATGCTCAGCGTGTCGTGTGGGGTCATAACTTTCTAAGAATCTTAAATGGAATTTGAAACCTGGCAAATATAAGAGCTTGCAGAAGAAAGGAGCCTCCCCTCTCCCCCTCGCTCAATACGACCCTGACCTCGACAGGTAAACAGAAGATCGTTATTCCTACATCGGAACCGAAGGTCATTATAGCTTCTGCTTCGTGTCATTCCGTCAACGAACTCAAGGTAGTATTTCTCCAAGGGAAGCTAAATATTTTTCACACAAATTATTATGACTCCTGGCCTTTTCTGGACAGCAAACCATGTCATGGTTTTGACTGACGTACATCAGGTGATCAGGTCAAGAAGATGTTGATGTCGTGTCACGCGCAGTGCCGCGGAACTGATTTAATAGAAACAACAGCGCAGATGGAATTGTCACTAGCTAATGATATTACACTATTCATATTCGGCTGGCTCAAGATGCGAGACAATTACATAGTGTGTTATATAATGACCATATGCATTCCTAGTTCTAACACCACGCCTGCGCCATAAATGGTCAAGTACTGTTTAAACAATTCTTGGCCGAAAAAACACATTTAAATAAAAAAGGAGTCGGTGACACAAGGCCAAGGAACTCTCTTTATCAATACTGGTAAATGCACAAAATGAAATGCTTGACACAGACCTTCTATTATAAACTCAACCCTCAAAGAATACTAGGCATTCAATGCAATATTGTATCTTTGTATCGAAATATTTTTCTTCCGAATGAAAATATGGTTGTTCCTGTAGCATGACTTTACCAATGGCAGTTTCCCAGGCTATTACATTTAGTATATATTGACCTAAACATGAATGATCTAGGAACCTGACCAATGTGTACGTCACTCTGTTTAGCTTGATTTGTTGCGAGGCAATTCGATAAATTGTCCAAGCAAAGATATCAGCTAGTATTCACAGACACGACAATTTGATCACAATATCGTTAGCAAAGCAGCTCTAGTTGATTATGAGACCTGTCGGCTGCCGTTCTCATAAGACTACTTTACCACTGGCAAAGCATGCAGTTATTAGCGCGACAATTAAATGTTGGATGTTACCTATGCCTGGAGCGGGCGAAACCTCGCGCGAAATCGGAATTGCTTGATTTCTTTTACGACTCATCCAAAGCCATATGGACGAGTTTCATTTCTCTGCAGGGTATACTCAAAGATTCTCTCGGTTAATTACCGACTTAATGTAAAAGTTCATTATTGGTGAGATAAGAGATGACTTTGATGACAGCGTATTCAGACCAGGCAAGAAATGATAGGAATGTAAAAGCACTTCAAAGCAGCTGATTAAATATGTGTAATCAACCCAGAGATGAAAGAGAGACCTTTGTGGAGGTGGAATCAGTTGGATAAAGCAGTCTGCGATGATATAAAGAAGAGACGAACCTCTCATCGCGATTTACTCTCTGTGTTCAGCTATGTTTTAAAAACAATATTTTATAGTGCATCCGATAGTGTTTCAATCAATATATTGTTTATCGATAAGTACAAAATGTAGCTTCTGAAATGAAATGTTGCCCGTCCAAAGAATTTAAAAAAATCAAAGTATAGATAACATTCTCGAAATTCAGTGCTAAAAAACAAGTACATGAGTGTGTACAAGTGCACGCATATTGATTTTTAGTTCTAATGACCGCTGGGCGGCTGACCTCGCCCGCGGCAGGATGCTCTGAATCAAAGGCTAGTTCCTATATAATCATGACACAGACCTGCACAGAAGAATGTCAACGTCGTCGGCGCCACGACTCCTTGTTAATCAATCGCTTTGTACAGAGCCATCTTCTAATATCGACATCAACTGAAATTACCATCGCTGTTCTCCAGCGTCGTTTCAATCGTGTCGACAGATGGAGAACACAACAGTAGAGTATCAAAGTATTCAGGTAACTATCTCGGAACACCGACAATTTCACTTGTCAGACAAGCATGGTTCAAGACATCATTTTGACGCAGAGTCTCCATGATCAAATTAGAATTCAGATCATGTTGTGTGCCAATCTTGTTAGCCTCCAGTTTGTTTGCTGTGAGAAGGCGATGAAATCCTTAATAGATTTCGTCAGCCTCATGTAGCATTCGAACAAAAAAAACAACGCCACGTCAGCGGTGCTAGAAGTCGAACAGGCTTTACCTATGGTAATAAAAAAAATTCTGAGGATAATATGCCAAGATGGAGAGCACGGTGGCAAAGCAAAGCGCGTAAGACCTGTAATCAGATGGGTTCCAGGGACGCCTGTTCAACTCCCTCTCAACCGGGTAAAGCGCAGTAAAGTGCTCTCCATGTTTTCACAGAATTCTTTCTGGATTACGCTGGGAAAATACCGTAAAGCTCTACGATAGACTGTTGTACAGTGTAGAGCATGATGTAGGCCTACATGTAAGAACATGGATTCACATCATTTTAATGAAAGCGATATGGCGGAAATACTCCTATCGAATAGCCCCAATTATCATAGTAAACAAGGAACGAAACAACTGAGAAAGTTGTTTACGCTGGGAAAATACCGTAAAGCGCTACGATAGACTGTTGTTCAGTGTAGAGCATGATGTACATGTAAGAACATGGATTCACATCATTTTAATGAAAGCGATATGGTGGAAATACTCCTATCGAATAGCCCCAAAATAAGTGAACAAGGATTCTAAAATACCTTGGTACCGTAAAGTCAACTTTTAAATGGAAAATGCATAAGCCTCGTTCTGAGAGTGGAGTGTTTTGGACACGCAACCAAGATGCTCCACCAAAGTTCCCTCGGGTTGCACTAAAATGTGGAAACCATGCACACAGCTCACTTCAGAAGTTTGAGGCTCTCAAAACACTGTTTCAAACACAAATCAGCCAAGGAAGCATCAACCACCCTAAGTGTTTTAATGAGCACTACACATATTTGCTGAGAAAAACGCTCCAAATAGCCCATTTGCGCGGATTTTAGCATCACTTTGAGCGAGCCGATGCGGACTTCCTATGCACGCTGCCGTAACATAATGTAAACAACGGCGCTACCGGCGCTCCGGGCAGGCGATGGATGGAATTTGCCATATTCAAGTTATTTTCGTGGCCTATCTTTTTAAGTTTGAGGTATTTTAGAATAGAAATTGAACCCTCGGCTTCGGACCTTGGTTGAGTTACCAAGACACTCTCGGGTGGAGCTAAAATTTCGTCCAAACCCTCGCCTATCGGCTCGGGTTTGGACTGTATTTTAGCTCCACCCTCGAGTGTCTTGGTAACTCAACCAAGGTCCTCCGCCTCGGGTTCAATTCCTTAAACGAAACAACTGAGAAAGTTGTTTACGCTGGGAAAATACCGTAAAGCGCTACGATAGACTGTTGTACAGTGTAGAGCATGATGTACATGTAAGAACATGGATTCACATTATTTTAATGAAAGCGATATGGCGGAAATACTCCTATCGAATAGCCCCAAAATAAGTGAACAAGGAACGAAACAACTGAGAAAGTTGTTTACGCTGGGAAAATACCGTAAAGCGCTACGATAGACTGTTGTTCCGTGTAGAGCATGATGTACATGTAAGAACATGGATTCACATCATTTTAATGAAAGCGATATGGTGGAAATACTCCTATCGAATAGCCCCAAAATAAGTGAACAAGGAACGAAACAACTGAGAAAGTTGTTTACGCTGGGAAAATACCGTAAAGCGCTACGATAGACTGTTGTACAGTGTAGAGCATGATGTACATGTAAGAACATGGATTCACATCATTTTAATGAAAGCGATATGGTGGAAATACTCCTATCGAATAGCCCCAATTATTATAGTGAACAAGGAAAAACACAAACAAACGATAGCTCGAGAAAAACTATTTTTTTCTCCTCAATTTATTGAAGAAATTCTATGATACCACACATATAATAGGAGATATCCGTTATAGGAAATGCATGTATGGCATGGGGAAGAAGTATACAATGTACTTGTTCCCCATGTCCCCATGCCATACATGTATTTCCTATAACATTATAATGTTCTGCTCTTGGCATATCTGCGGTTGCATTATGTTGCACGACTCCCATAAAGGGCACCGAATCAAGGCGGTAAAGACATTGTAAACTGTCCATGAAGGAATAATGTAGATGAAAGAGAAGTCTCAACAGACGTCCAGTGCATAGAAGAGTCTCTTTGAGACGTATTGGGATTTCTTGCTCCCTGTTGTACATGTACCCAAGACCTTTTTAACCCCTTACCGTCTCTCTGAAGACCTCTGTCGATTTCTTGCTCCCACTCTTCTACGTTAACATTTTACGTTCAACCCATAATTACTGCCGGACACTTGATTCAAGGACCTGTGCATAGTGCATGGCCTAGCAAACATCCGGATCATGACTTGACATCGTATGCTTTGTGTAATAAGCTTTTCCAAGACCATGTCTAGCTAGATATCATATTGTATAAATGTATTGTAATGCAACTCACGCAATCGCTGTTAAGGCCTATTACTCAGATAGAAGTGGCTTATCATTCATAAAATTGTTATTTTATATCAGAATCCATGATCCTTGAAGCAGACATTAGCCAAAATAGCTTTTTTATACAATGTTGTAATTTTCACCACTATGGTAGTTCCTTTTGCACCGATCATGTGAACTATCGATATACATGTAGTAATTCTTAACCAGTCTCCTGGTTTTTACTACTTTTTAGCTACACTGTAGAACAACTATTTAATAGTTAATTTCACTACCATTTTCACTAATTTCACCGTTGATGCAAAAGGAACTACCAGATTACGAATATTTGTTTTTTATTAATGGACTTAAAGTGTGTGTGACAATCAACTTTAAATACTAAGTATATGCTGTAGAAGCACGAATTTGTTTCCGTCCGCAACAAGTATAATTCTCTCCATGTTGACTGATATTGGGGGTGTGAATATATTGAGTGTGGATCTACGATATACATGTACATATGGAGCCTTCTTGAAAATTCAGCTTCGCTTCAAATCTTAAAGACCGATTGGCCGTTTATCTGCAGGTCAGCAAACTCACTCTGAAACGAAGAGGATTTGCTTGAATTGATAATAAACATGTCACTTATGGCAATATATCGGAATACATAAACCATAGTTTTTGGCGTACAATACAATTTTATCGCCGTTGTGCCTCCTGCCATGCGACTCGCCTTTTGAAAGATTTGGCACCCTTCGTGCAGACTCTTCTGTATTCCCAGCATCACACTTTTCACCCTAAAAATGTAGGGTGCCACAGTGCCTTACATCAATCGAGAAATATTTTTTTTTTAAAAATACAACGTAACTCGAATTTCAAAGTCGGAGATTTTTCGGCGTCTTATTGTCAAAAGTTCGCACGCCAAACGCAAAAATTTACTGCATGGTGCCGATATTTCGTACCTCTATTTCTTCGTCAGACTGTTCATCTAGGTCCGTGAATTCTGGAACCTCGATGACAGTTCTATAGGCGCCAAAGTTGGCCAGGTAGACAACTACGTCATAGAGCCCTCTCTCATTTGCAAGCTCTATGGGAGAAAGTCCGTAGAAGGTTGTGGCATCGATGTCAACCAAGCATTCTTCAACTAAATGTTTGATAGTTTCCCTGTCTTCATTTGCCACTGCCAAATGTATTGGACGAAGCCCAGCCTTTCCTTCCTGTAAAAGAAATCATTTTTCACAATGTGACCGACTAAATGACATTACAAATTCGTTAGAATGGCAAAGACGTTATGGTTAGCGCTACCACAATTTGGGACAAAAACTGTTGCCATTTTTTTCTTTATCGTGGAAACTTCGCTATCGTTATAGCTGATCAGATTGTTTAGAACATACCATTTCATCGACGTCTGCTCCAATTTCAACAAGATGTGTCAAAATGTCAAGATGACCTTCTAACGTTGCGAGGTGGATTGGTGAGTACCCTATACGAATGTTCAAAATAGCATTGATGAGCTTAAGTTATACGTGGATTGCACCAGAAAGACACGCTATAAAATGTGACAGCAGATCAAGAACTACATGGCCTCAATGGTGACATCGTGTTTTTGATATCCAATAAGGCTTGGTACCTAGGGAAAGTACACTTCGCTTCCAATTGCTACGTCTTTCGAATGAGACCTCCCAGTACCGGGGGAAGCAAGAGACCCATCTATTACCGGTTAAGCTAAAAACACGAGTAGCTTTTGTTATGTAGGCACCCCTCTTCCCTGTCGGAATATGGTGTCACTACACCAAAAATCCAATCATACCATCGTAATTTTTCGCTTTCACTTCTTGCTCAATCTTTCTTGTCTTTTGAACATATTTCCCATCTTGGGCTTCCCTTAGGCTGACAGGTTTCGCCAGCGCTTCTAATGTTTGTAGGTCTCCGTTTCTTGAGGCGATGTGTAACGCCGAATTGCCGTGGCGGTCGGGCAGAAGCAGATCGGCGCCTGCTATAAGGAGTGCCCGTACAACCCGAGCTTGTCTCGTCATTGCTGCGAGGATTAGTGGCGATTGTTGCATGTCGTTGACGATGTCCAGTTGGCATGGTGAGCAGGCAAAGCCAATGATGCAAACGATTGCCTTCAGGAGCTCGTGGATTATGAATATGTGGAGTGGTCTGCAATTTTTAAAAAAATCCATCGCCATCATTGTGTATGTTCAATTGTTAATTGTGAGGTGATAGGGATATTGTTAATATATGTATATATGGCAAGAATAGCTGGAGGCCTAACCTCTAAGAACTATCTCAATGCAATGCAATAAATATGTCTGGCCACCTGACATCTTCCGAGTTGTGATCGTGTGATAATGATTGTGAACAAACAAATTGATATATATACTTTTTAGAGGCTGCCATGGCGCAATATTTTTAAATCATCAAAACATAGCCTATGAGTATAATAAATTAAGAATTTATGGGAGGGGTTCACATGATTCACAGGAGAGAAACTTGATCTGATTTGATTAACTTACGTGTCACCTTCTGCATTTCTTGCAAAAAGCACAGCAATGTCGTTTTCTTCCGCTTTTTCCCTAATAATCGATTCAAATCCTTCATCTATTCCACCATGCCCAATGTTTTCTTTGTTGATATTTTGGGAGCTACTTTATAAAAGGTAAAGTGAAACTGCGTGTTACTTATGTTTTCAATGTTACCAATGTTTTCTTTGTTGATATTTTGGGAGCTACTTTATAAAAGGTAAAGTGAAACTGCGTGTTACTTTAAGTCACATGTAATGTGATAGGAAGTCTAGTAATTTTCGGATTGCGTTAAATTTACCAGTTTTCTCAAACAGGCCACAATTAACTCATTACATACTATAGGTTAATAAGGTGTTGAATTAGACGCAGTACCTTGTTTAATCTATATAGGGACCGAGAGCAAACGAGCTGGGTCGAGTGTAGATATTCGCGGTGTGCAATCTATTATTACATTAAAAACATGTACTGTTTCGTATTAGGACACTAAATCTTGAACTTCGTAGCCAATTTTAAGACCAATCTCAGGTGATGAACGGTACAATTATTGGGGAAAACCCATGTCTAGTTACAGAAACGTTATGCAATTTTTAACTACTGCACGAGTATGATCTAAGACGATTAGGACAAGCTAATGGGCTGGAATATATGTCACAGCAAACATGAAAGCCAACATGTATTTATTTACAACACTGCGCAGTACAGATGATACTAAGTTTTAAACCAAATCGGCCTACTTATCATTGTAAAACCCTTGAAACAAGGTCATGTGGCCTGGTGATGTTTCGAAATGAGACTTCTCAGCATAAATGAATAGAGAGAGTCTGTTATAATTATCCATTTTCGGAGCACTTCTGACTTACCCCCGAAGTCTCGAAAAGGCACCGATGCTTACGTCGCCGTGCTTGCTGCCGAGTGAAACGGCTGCCTTGAGGCTATCACCAACACCCGAATCATAGCATTGGCGTTTTGGCGTCTCCTTCGTATCGCCTCCCCTCTTTCCTCGGCGCTTGTTATCAAATCTGGTGATATCAATATACAGGTCCTGAACTCCCTTTCCGAGGGACTGAATGCCACTATCATTCTCTGAGGAAGATCCAACGCTTTCGTAGTACGTAGCCCATCTACGTAGTGCGAAGGAGCCGGTGTCGCATGCAGCATCGGCGGTGACATCAGAAGGAAGGTTGGGATCCATGGTATACTATCATGTCGCGGCCAATGACCTAGAAAGACTGCGCACTAACACCGTCTACTGATTTTGAAATAGAACATGTACCATCGACTGACCTGTAGGCAGATACGCATGCAAAAAGAAAAGTGGGAAATCCCCATTTGTAAATTTCTGGGGCCACCACTGATTTCGCAATGCCCTGTGTATATTGATAAGGAGTGTCAAAGAATTCCGCATTAGAATACATGTATATACCTTTAATTTACTTTATACATTATTGCAAGAATTTTATTTTCATGCCCTCAACCTTAATGGTTCGGTCATTTGTTTGGGAAGTTTAGTGCTGGGGGGGGGTTACGAACACTGCAATGTTCCAACAGGTAGAGTATATCTAACGTTCTTACAACCAGGAATGAACATGTACAGGTTCTGCGAATGTCAGACACAATGCTGGTTACGTCATCGGTGGGATAGCCAATCAACAAGAGGTATTGGCATACAGGAAGCGAAATTTTTTTCTGCAGGATACTTCTGCCATAGTGTACATCTGACAGCCAATCAGAATTCAAGGCAAGCACGTGTCTTTGTTGACATCATCTTTCCACATGGCGCAATAATGTCAACAATGCCACGTGTTCTGATAATCTTGGAAAGAACAAGTTAGCAAATGGTTAGAGGAGTATATTAGCTAAAATATATTTATCTGCAGTATCTTAACATGTATTTTCATTGTCGTCAATGTCGAGTGGACTGTATTTATTGGACTTGTCTGTTAAAGGCGCACTGTGCTCGGCAAAATAGCCGAGGTTGAATGTTTATCTGTCAACCGTGTAACTAGTTCTGCTGTATATGCATAGGTGGCGCCACCATTCAATTTATTTTGTTTGCTTGTCAAAATGTGTTTTATACAATGGCCCTTCAACAATGTTCAAACTACCAAAATAGGCCTGATACCTTCAACAAACAGCAGACATCGGATACACTGTCCCTTTAATAATTATCAACATTGGCAACACTGTCAGTGTCACTGCCCCTTAAAATTTCACAAATCGCGAGACATCGGATACACTGTCCCTTTAATAATTATCAACATTGGCAACACTGTCAGTGTCACTACCCCTTAAAATTTCACTAATCAATGCATGCACTGCAATGTAGCGATCAGATCAGCTGATGCCTCTTTTGTACGCATAATATCATCAATTTTACAATGAATCTGTGCAATTCATTCCTAAACACTACGACACAAACCTTGAGTTGAGCATAATTGGGGTCAGAAAATGAACTATTGTCACATTCACAGTTGAAGTGGCACTCGGCATGCGACTCGGTATCGTCCATTGTATTTGCATTATCATGCATAAATAAACAGTGTGACGTCAAAGATCGCGCCAATTGTGATTGGCTGTCAGATGTACACTGTGGCAGAAGTATCCTGCAGAAAAAAATTTCGCATACAGGAAGCACCCGAACAGAATCGAAATTCCCCGATGATAACATTATTGTCGTTCTTGTGAGAACCAGGACTATTCAAACTTTACAAAGAAAAAGACATTTCGCACAAGTAATAGTGGATCCAGTCGTAGACTCTGTCAGGTTACAAGATGGCGGCGTCCACTGCACTGGCACATAAATGACCTTTAGATCTGCCCTTTCTGAAGAGTATATCAGTGATACCTGATATCGAGACATGTCCTCGTAGTCAATGTTTGGCTTCCCTCACAATGAACTTATAGAAGAAAGTTGGTTCGTTGTGGATTGGCTTGCTTGTGTTGAACATGTGATTTGCATTTGGCCTGTATGCCATGCATTTGCTGTACATATCGTATCATGAAATAAGACGCTGCCTCAAATGTGATTAGAAGACGCAATAGTTGTCCTTGCTGTTCTTGCACCTCGGTCAACGGGCCATCACCATTACGAAATTGATATGATGCAACACTGAGGTCGGCTCGTAACCATCCTACTCTGAATATGTCTAATCGTGAAAGGACTGTAATCTCGGAACCTTGTGTATCAAGATGACCTACGGTGGACACCGCTCAAATTAATAACCTTCGGATTACTGATTACTTTCCATAACTGATTACTCCCTCTGTACACAATACAGCGATGAGATGGCTTGAAATAGCTCAACACAAATCACTGAGGGGACAACTAGAGAACGAAGCTAATATAATTCTTCTTATTATATGTAGATAAGCTTCGAAGCAATCCGGGAACGTGTCACTTTGGTAGAATCTTATGCAGTGATGAGATCTATACATTCGAGACATTCGAGGCTTCATCTGTTTCAGAGGGAAACTCACAGAAACACACATAATACACCAGCGTTATACTCAGTCTCTAAAGAGGCGGGGATCCACAATCACTGTGGACAGCGGGGAGCGTGATATGATAGGAAAGTCGAGTCCATTAACCTTCTTCTTTGTTCTCCAATGTGCCAGGGAAGTGTCCACCCAAAATAACGTAATATTTCAGCCGCGTTGGGCAGACGTCATTTCGATACCTGAAGGCACAGTGGATATTTAGGGACTTTGAATACGTTAACACCACGCTAAACTGTAATATAAGTCTGACGTCACTCACTGCAATCTACTACATGTATCAAATTTCATAATTGCTGTCATATCCTCATCACAATCAGATGTCATACCAATAGCTCAATTTCGTGTCCAGAGCGGGTTTTTTCACCGTCAGTGCACTGGCTCCTATGTCTAACACGAAGCCTTGCAGGAAAATTCATCATCACGAAGATGATCCGTAAGAGATACCTAGTTTGTTATTGATTTATGTTTCGACGATAGGTTGATAATCAAGCAATCACGACGCAGAAGGAATAAGATAATAAGAAAATGACTCTCAGAGTAGACATACATCATTTCTGGAGCGTTAGGTTAATACAACATTGGAAGAAAGATGACGTACATGTTCATACCAGTACATGAATGTATAAGTAACGTCTTTCGTGATTTTTCTGAAAAAGCGCCCATGCTTTTGAACTATCTCGGTTGGACTCTTGCCATTCAAAGACGGTAATTAAAGACCAAGTTGATTACAATCATTCCGTTCACAGGTTCGGCGCAGCAGGGGATTTTGACATCTCCTGATTAACGTGTTGTGCCAGTCATCTACATATCCATTGAGGAGACCATCGAGCAACTTTTTTTCTTTGCAGCAGCGGCAATCAGCAGCCAAGCCAGTGTAAAAGTTTTAAATGTCGAAATGTCGTAAAAGGAAGCCCGCTCGCTCCTAGTCCTATCGACCTAAATTCCCACTTTTCCACAGCAATTTCACAATGAAAAGTAATCTTAAATCAATACCACAAAAAAATTACATCTACCAAGCAATCAGCTGCAACATGTGCATTGTGCTGACAAGAGCTAATCTCTGCACAGCCAACCACCTCCATCGCAGACTGCCATCGGCCTCGCTGCGTTATACGACAGCCACAGATTGAGCTACAATCTCCTCAATTAGCCTCCAGTATTGAACATCGATTGAGCCGGTGTTGTCAGAGGAATTCAAGGTTCATTGCTTTCGTGAGAAAATTGCCTCGCCGGCATTGGAGGACAAACTGTTTAGCCCCGCTGATGATGCAGCTTGGCCCATGCAGATTTTGTTCTGAACTATACATGGGATAACCTTTTAGACAAAAGTTGCAGGCAGACACTGCTCGGGGATAACACATGGACACGCTCCTGACATATTGCCTATCTCATTTTTCCCTGTTTGAGAACAACGAAAAAAACAATCCCATATGCTAATAAATCTATATTTATTCATGAATATATTTGGAAACATAGTTTTGAATACAATGAAAATGCAAATAAAATGAACATGAAATTTTATAACATATCAGCCCCCAGTGACCTTTAGGCAATTTTTATATGACTTCGGCAGTATTACAGCCTGAGATAGGCAAAATGATTGTCAGAATCACTGACTTAGACATTTTTCACCTCTTTGACAAAGTAACTCAATTCATTTGTGACATAGTGAATAAACCGAAAAAAATGCTAAATTTGCTGTTGATAAAGGGTATCACACTCATTGCTAGTAACCATGGTAATTCAGGCATGAGGCAGACTGTCAAAAAATTGAAACTTGCTCAAACTGCCTCTGCCAGCTAGAATTGCCTAGCTCAGATTCTGTGTAAGGCAGTTACACTTAATGTATTTTGTACACCAATATATTGCCAGTGAGATAGGAATTTTTACAGATGGTGAATAACGTACATACATTGTACTAAAAAATATATAACTTTTTTGAGAGGCGAACCCCTTGTTTGTAAAATTCTGTTGTTTCGTACACGAGGAATGTTAATGCCAACGTCTTACAGTGTATACTGAGTGTACACAGTACTACAAATAGCGCGGGTTGTCAACTGACGTCAAACTTCCATCATACCAGCCACAGAGAATGGCGTTCAAACTTATCGAGTTTGCCTCGAGGTATGTTGTGCACCGCTGAACCGATTCGACTGTCGTCGACACGGACTCGATGTTATTGGGCAGTTGGCTTTGAATCTGTTCGAGGTCTATATAATATGTACGTATCGTAGTAGAGAGGTGTCCGCCAACATAGGTTTTTGATATAGGATATGAGTTAAAGAACAAGAGACAAATGATTTTCACGATCAACTGTGGTAATAGTCTACTGGTTTACAGAATTATTCGGTAAACAATTGGCCTATATGTTTTTCAGCCCCATAAAACATGTTATATAGAATCGGCATGACGTCTTACGCAATCGAGAAATTGCTTAAGATAATACCCAAAGTAATAAAACTATACAACGGCAACTAAATCATAGTTCAGACAATGGTAACTCCATGCATATTATTGTAGATTGAACCGTTATTACGTGATAAATAATGACTATTGCGGATATGAATTCATGGCAACATATCAGTTTTTGATGTGCGGCTTCATCGACGATAGGAAGTCATGCTGAACTTCCAGCGCTATTGCCTCCGTAGCCTCCGCCCATACGCGCGTAGTCTGGAAGCCGAGCAATGTCAATGCATTGAGGGACAAGATGGGAAGACCATGCAGTGAACCACGTCATGCACTGTCGAAAAACGTGGATACCAGTGCTGTGGTACAAATAACATAGCTGGCGCCAACAGAATGCCTGCTAATCAAATCTTTAATCTCTCACCCGCGTCTTCAATAACGGCTGTCACGAACAGCCAACATGGGTGCTTGGTGTGTCATTGGGTTCTTAGGTTCATTTACTTTAAACTGAGAACGAGAGATCATTTTCCAGTCGTCCATCACTATAAAACAGCTATCAATCGGCATATGTGGTAGTAAAATTCATAAGTGGAACGTGGTACATGAGATTTATAAATCATGATCCTATTTTAGTCCATCGGGAAAGCGCCTTTCGGGGACGTTCTTGTGGAAAAGGATATCATTCGGTAATAGTGTAATCCACAAGGTTACATGTCAAACAAGGGTTAAAGGAGCACCGACCGACTCATTCGGTCTGCACTTGAAAGCGCGCGAGACTGTTCTGGCCATTCAGGCGTTTAATTGAACTGGACCAGCCCAATGCCCCATGCAGGGGTGTTCTGGTCTTAACTGGCATTGTTTATGTCCCTCATATACCTATTAAATGCCAGGACAAAGGGTTCGACGAGCCCACGTCGAATATACGCTTGGCCACCATTGTGCACAATGTAAAAGTATATATGGTAGGACTAGTGTGTTGTCTTGTCCAGAGTGCAAAACGACGGCCTAAGATGGTTGGTAGATATAATAACGATAAGAAAAGAATATTACTTGCATTAAGAGAAGACAGCATACTTTTCCTTTCCTTTCCTTTTGTTTGTTTTTAAATAAATAGAACTGTTGTACATCTAGATACTCACAGCAAGCCTGAATGACTGTTGTTGTATCACTAAAGGTCCTTGATGTTCACCATATCATCACAAGGTCGTCCATCACCATCAGCAGGATATCATTAGCAAGAGATGACGACCGTGGAATTCATAAGGGGAACATGTAATGCCAAGGGTAACTTGGAAATCAAAGTCGTTATCGGCTAAAGCTCATATTCTTGAACTCACAGCATGACAGAGGCAACACCTTTGAGCTGTTACAACCATCCATCAGATGGTATCATTCGGTCGACAGTGGCACTCATAATGGTAATAAACGGGTACACGAGGGTTATAAATCAGTGTACTAAACAGGGAGCTCATCAGCTGGCACGGGTTTACATAGGGTAACACGTTATATAGACTCGTCGGCGACTCTATGAAAACTATACTTATAAACTAGTATATTTCATGACGAATCTACGAAAATTCTATTAATTTGAGGTTGTCTTGACCATTTTTTCATTCAAGATTTTGTAAAGGATTCATCACAGCTTTTTTTCGAGTGATGTGTTTTTAAACACAAATTTATCCATGATTATCCTGCGGTTTGTTTCTCCGGCCAATTTGCACTGTATGTGCTCTTCTTATGCATGTATATAGTATTTTCACCCTCCAACTCAATCTATATAATGATCTTGACGATGTTATTGGATTACCAAATGGACTATAAATCAGAGATTTATGAACACGATTGACATACAGTGTATCTTACGAAATATGATTTATGGTCGTTGGCTCGAACATGCAACCAATGTCACGAATATTTCATACTCATTATGTGTAATATTGTTGTTTTTATAGGGGTGACAAGCTATGCACATGTAAGGATCACCACAACGGATGATAATATGGTTGTTAACGATGACAGTGGGTAGTAATAAGGGTTTTTGATAGTGGATAGCAAGAGAGTTATAAATCAGATGATTGGGCTCGCCATTGCAAGGGGTCAGGGACCCTCCCCAAGAAATCTATAGATGCTCGAAGATGCGAATTCAGACCAATTCTGGGGCCATTGAATTATTGACACCCGTTTCGGGGAGATGGGATCTTTGCAAAGAAATATTTGAAATCTAGTTTCCGAATGGCGACTTACTAACGCTAAATCTGGAGCCACTGGCATATATCGTTACGGGGGTATATGGATTCTAATTTTCAAATATATAAATATACGAACACCCGGATGTCGAAATTCAACATACTGGCATTCAATACAATGCATTCCATACTACCATATACATGTAGTTAGATTCGGTTCTGCAACTTCTACTCTTTGCAACACTTGACCAGTCAGTATACACTGTATTGGTATAGTCATTTTAGAATGGGTAGGTTAGCGTTAATACCTATATGTACACTGAATTACTAAGGCCTTCTTGACTCGGTAGGCTGGCACGATGTTCAAAGAAACCGATAGGAGATTATTGATACTTACCTGCAAAATTTGCAAATCACTTTAAAACATAAAAGCAAAACATCTGCAAATTGCTCATAACAGAATGACGGGCAAAACAACTACACATATAAGGTACTATTAAAAAGAAGCTGAGGTTTTAAACAAAAACTACCAAAAAATTGTATTGTCGTGAAAAAGAAAGATTCCACAGTACATTTTGCATGAAAAGGCATTACGCCCTTATATGTCGCTATCTTAAGAAACAAAAGACACCACCTTGAACAGCTGGTCGCATTCGATATGGTAACTATATACGGACTTACAAATAAGATACCGATGTGACTGCAGAACAGCGATGAATAATACACGTGTTCCATAGGCTGTGAAAGGAAAGCATCGTACCTACCTTCGCGGCGGGCCTGCCGGGTAGAGATCAAAATCCCCGGTCATCTCTCGCACGTAAATGTCAGCCATGATAGTTAATCCTCTGTCACCAGAATCACCAAGAGATCTGCCTCTACCTATCGCATGTCTATATATTCTGAATAATCCAAGAGACCAGACCTCACAATGACAAACTGCATATGGCAGATTGAGTCGATATTTAGGAGCGGTCGACTCGCATGGCACTGAGAGCTGCCGTAATTGGTAATAGACTTGGCCTTGGATAATCCTATCTTCTGCAGGCAGTTGGAAAAAAGGTGACTACATGTGCGTTAACTTTTTGTGAACAGGCCCTTACGGGAGCCACGGTGTGTCTGACATCGGGACTTGCTCTTTCAAAAGACAATCATCTTCTGCTTCAGTTGATTTATTAGCCTCCATTTAAGGTGGACACGATAGGTAAGTATAATCGAGTATTAGTATGGCAATCGTGTTGCGAACGCGTCGTAATGAAAGAAATATTGCTTTATTGAAAGGTCGATGTTTTTTTGTCCATATTCGATTTTTTTTCTCCATGGCTTCTTGAGAAAGCAAGTTCCTTGGTAAAAGAAAAATAGCTCATAATCCGAGCAAAAAGCATAGCCTATATACGATGCTGAGAGAACCATTACTAGCAGATATGACAGCTATATTTTTTGTACAGGTTATATTGCTTTTTATCAACGGGTTTAGAAAAGGCCTCACTCCTAACGAAAACGCCATACAACACAGTATTGTCGCATGCGTTATATCTTTACAGTGATAAAAGCTTGCCAGAAAAGAAAGACCCGTACCCGCCGCCGGCGTGAACTAACTTTACTTGAATGCAGAATGTTTAGAAGCAATGTACGTGTATAAGGTACATACACTTCAAAACAAACAAAACAACCTCGTCAATGTACGAAATGTCGTACCCTGGTTACAGCTACGATTCAGTCAATGAATCGGTAACTCGGTGCAAGTGATCAGTTCAGAACCACTGAAACAGCTTTGATTTTCACTCTATAAAATGTGTTTCTGATACCCTGGGGCGGTTCGCTCTCCTATTACCTTTGATGGCAGTTCAAGTCGATAACGTACCAATACAGATTTCCATCGATTTAGTCGTCATACGAAACTATTTGCACAGCAATTTTGTGAGCTGTATTATGATTTTACTCTTTTTACGAAGCGGCTATTGTAATTCAATATATCCTAACGGAAGATATTCTAATTAATGAACTTAATGTGGCATTCAATCATAGATTTTAAAACTTCGTCAGGTAGAAGATCTAGCTGGTAAACCAAACCAAACCAAACTACCAAACTAAGTACTTCCTGTTCCTTCAACAACAGGTCCAGCGCATCCTTGCCATTACTGTTGCGTTGGTAACAAACTGTTCATTGGAGGGCAAAGCTATACAACCAGAGTGCGGGGATGAGTTCACGTTAACACCTTATGGATCTCATGACCTGATGAGCTCTTCTCAACAAATAGTTATTTTGTTGTTCGATTTTATCAGCAAATGATCGTAAAGTTTATCACCTCATCATGGTTTCTCCTCCTAATTTACAAGTTGAAAAAGGTCTCACCTTCTGGCACATTACATGAAACATTAGCCTCTCTGGACGCTTCGAGTTATTTCATCATAACAGACAACCTGCAATCTACGTCATTGGTGAGACAGCGGGTTGAGGTAGGGGTGTGCACAGGTTAAATGCTCCTCCCCCAAACAAAAATAGAAGAGGCTCAGGGGGTCCGGAACTCAGTTTTGCATCAGAAAGGCCTAGAGATATCATAAACGACCCAACTAGAACATTCAATTTTATTTTAATAAAGGATTTCAAAGACCTCCGTGACGCGATCTCGCAGACATTTACCTCCATGTGCTTCTTGGCTATAAAAGCATTGTCACCTAGCCGAAGAATAAATACAAAATGTTTCTGCCTTTTTCGGCGATATAATGTTCAAATACAAGTGCAGAAAGTAAAACGTATTGATAAAATTACCACTGGTATCTTGCCTATTTGAGAATTGCTTTTCCCGAGTCCTACTGCTATGGTTATCACCAATATACACTGTATTACTCTATTTGGGGATGAAACTTAAACGCTATCGGCACTTCATTTAGTGCATCATGCACTCGCGGCAGCGTTAGTATTCTCGCCAAGTTTCGCCTCAAACTCGTTGGATAAAAATGAAGTCACAGCGACTCGAAGCATGTTTGACAGTGGCAAAAGCAAAAAGACAAATAGAACCAATATCATGGTTACTTTATCTGGCGTTAACATGACATGTTTGCAGACGATTGCTATTTAGAGCACCAGCGAAAGGGTCCCCCCATTCCCAAGTTCGATCACCAACTCGGCAACGACTCAACCAACCAAATCACTGCATTCCAGTGCGTGTCCTCATTTCCCCTTCGGATGTCTTCAGCTGCCTCTGCCGTCCTCGACCTGATCGATCTCGACTTCGACTGCCCGAGGCTGCCTCAAAGATTGGTAATTGTCACTGATTACCACTGAAGAGCGGGCAATCGGCGCTGTTAACATAGTTTGTAGTGGGATGTCTCTGATTTAATTAGGCACATGTGACTAGAAGATGAATCTGATTGGCAGTTTTAGGAACGCTTTCCTGATAGGATTGTTCATCGAACGTCGCATTGTCAATACATCTTTATCACACTGGTGGTCCTTCGAACACATGCTGCTGGCCGGATATTGCTGATAAACTCGTCAGGAACATGTCCATTTGCAAAGGTATATATCAGGTAAACATACAATGGCAGAACTGACCGGAACACCACTATTACTGAATGGCCTCGGGCTCCGTGATACGGTGCAGGTAGGACCAGTGTGCTTGGGGGGATATACGTGTACATGTAATAACAAAAGTTACTCACTCGTCAATATCATACGTTTCCATCACGTCAGACATTTAATCCGAAGAAATAGGTAGATATGATTAAACAGTTGCTGTATTGTCATTGATATTCCGTCTAAAACTGAAAATATCTTCTTGGCGGAACACATTATATCGAATACTAAATTATGCACAGGGTTCATTCAATACACGGTTTGTTTACTGAGTTCGGAAGTTCTACTTCCTGCGTGACGCACGTCGGTGCGTTGCTTCAGGGGCATAAAAGGCAGGTTTTGGTTATTGTTCATTTTAAGAAGCTGTAACAATATGTGTAATATTTTCCGTATTTGAATTTCTTTTGTTCTGGAACTTGTGTTTTGACGGCATCTTGACCGTCAATTTACAGACAGTGCTAAGCTTCCAGACAACGCGCGTGATGGGTGGAGGCCGCTGAAAGTTCAGTATATTTGCGGGGAACCTGAGTATCTTCCTGGTATACCCCTTGCATGTGTTCGGATGAAATTCACTGGATAAATATTGTTGCGGTCGTGAGGGGGGTAAGGGTGAAACGGGACTCAATAATTGCATTTCATCTTTTCAAAAAAGTTTCAAGAACAACCGAGTAGTTCCAAATGGCTAAGCTTGTGCACTTATCAACTCAAGAAAAAGCTTAGAAAAAATAACGCGCAAAACCCATTTTATGTATATTCTGAATTTGAAAATTTATAGTATTAGGAATTGTGTTTTAAGGGGCCTTGCATATTTACCTGGGTAACCTTAGGGGTCGAGATGAAGTTCGCCCGTAATATTTACGCAAAGTCAGACAGCCTTACTGACTTTATTTGCTATCAAATCTATTCAAGGCGAGAGAGATAGGCCTACTATTCGACATGTCGCAAGTCAAAGCTTTCTGCTCTGCGTCAAAATGTCCTGTACATGAATATGCCTCGCTGTCAAAATTTCCTGTTTGCTTCGGTAAAATTTTCACATATTTCTTTCTCTCACAGAGTTGCACTAATCGCCTCTAATTTGACCTTTAAAAAAGTGTCTGCTTTTGTGAATAGGCCTACTCCAAAAGCAAATTAAGCAGATTCTCGAAGCCTATTCTGTGAACATGGTGTAGGTGTTTTCTGAGTCGGTAGTGACATTTGCGTAAGCCGTAAAGATTGTAACCTGTTGATTTGTGGTAACACGATCCAAAAACAGAAGAGGTGTGTAGGGAGCAACTAAGATACATGACCAAGATATCAACTGTCGTCAGACACTAATTGCCTCTAATTTGACCTTTAAAAAGGTGTCTGCTTTTGGGAATAGGCCTCCTCCACAATCCAGATTAAGCAGATTCTCGTAGCCTATTCTGTGAACATGGTGTAGGTGTTTTCTGAGTCGGTAGTGACATTTGCGTAAGCCGTAAAGATTGTAACCTGTTGATTTGTGGTAACACGATCCAAAAACAGAAGAGGTGTGTAGGGAGCAACTAAGATACATGACCAAGATATCAAAGGTCGTCAGACACTAATTGCCTCTAATTTGACCTTTAAAAAGGTGTCTGCTTTTGGGAATAGGCCTCCTCCACAATCCAAATTAAGCAGATTCTCGTAGCCTATTCTGTGAACATGGTGTAGGTGTTTTCTGAGTCGGTAGTGACATTTGCGTAAGCCGTAAAGATTGTAACCTATTGCTTTTTGGTAACACGATCCAAAAACAGAAGAGGTGTGTAGGGAGCAACTAAGATACATGACCAAGACGACAAATATCGTCAGACCCTTAATTCACACATTGCTTAAACTTGTGAAAGTGTGTTAGTTGCCAAGATGTATTTAATGGTAAATTATCACGTAATGGACGAGTTAACAAAACATGAACTCGAACTTTAAAGAAAAAAAAAGAATCTGCATGTAATTGTGTAAATACGCTCAGACTGCAAAATACAAAGTTTCCGTGAACTTGCATGCAGAATAAATGCACTTCGGCATTGTGTATTTCTATCTTCTTGAGCCACCAATAAATACAAAGAATATGAACGGTTTGTCCCTTTAAAGCGATTATCACGCTAGAGAAATCGTCTTTACGTGTATTTTGTAGGGTCGGAAAGCGTTGTTGCATGAGTATACCATATCCAAATTAAATATTGAGAGCCACACGCCTGTCAAACATGGTAAAATCAACTGCAAAATGGCGTAGAAATCTAATTGTGGTCTCGTCTGTTCACGGCAATAACTCTTTTAGAAGCGTTAGCATTTGGAATTCCCTCCCTTCCAGAACGCACTTTACAACATATGATAACTGGATCCTAGTATGTTATTGCTCTATTTTTTAATTCTCGTATGAAAACTCCATCACAAAAGATAATTACTATATGCCCAAAATTGCTGTCGTAATGAAGAATAATCACCACTTGTAACTTAATGCTCGTTCAGGTTGAATATACAATCATCTCTGCATGCAGTGTTGAAACACAGACAGTGATGGGGAATAAACTGATGCGATATCAACGTCCAGAAACAATAAAATGGCGAAATTAAATGGCGTATTTGCAGTGATGCTTTGAAATCTGTTTATCGTGGTCGCTATAGAGTGCTCTATTATCTAGGCAGTTTTAAACACACCTATAAGAGTGATTCTTGCTAAAATAATACGCCAAGTTCCACACGTCTGGCAACAATTAGGCAGGTTTGTCGCATATGCACGCTGGGCGATTCAAATCGCAGTGGAAGGGAAGGTGAATTCGAACTGACGCGAGTTAGCATGAATTTCGCAACACCTGAGATTTTTTTGAATTTGATGTATTGCGGCGTGATGTAAGAAAACGTTACATGTGTTCATGGAGGTATTATTAATAATACCTCCATGATGTGTTGTCGGTTAGTTTTTACTTCATGCAAAATCACATAAATTTCACTCCGCATGCTATGTTTGCATGTTTGGATAGTGCGGCACAAAATCGTATTCACGGGAAAAACCTAATAACAAACAATTGAATCGAAAAGTAATGATGACGATGGGTACCTCTGATGCAGCCGGTTAACGTGGCCCTGCATACCATACCGACTTCTGAGCGAGCTGCATTTTTACAACATCTCTGTCGATCACAAAAATAAATAAATATGTCGAATATATAGTATACCTGTCCGAGTTGAATTCTTCATCATTTTGATAGAAAAATTATGAATGGCGGCGCCTTGATTGCTGTGGATGCCTATACTAAATAACCACGGAACATTTGCTGCAGATACTAAGAACGACAGCCTAAAATTTGGCGAACTTTTTTGATTGAGAAACAATCCCCATCCCAACGAGAGATCAACATACCAATGTATTCACAATTAAGTTTGTCTTAACTATACAGCAGAGCTAGGGTACACCGTCAGCCATGTCCCACTTCAGCCTAAAGGAATAGGCGAGGTGTCGTTTTCTGTTGAAATTAAAGAGGGAAGAAAGAATGCTAGACTCACCGTCTCGGGGTCTCGTACGGGCGCTTCATTGCGAATAAGCCGAATCGCTCTGTCAAAGATAGGGCAGGTATGTATGTATAATCCTGGTGTCATGGAATGTGCATGTTTTGCATGAGCAACCTGGAATATATCCGCAGCTGTTGTTACAGTCACCGCGATGAAGCTGGAGGGAAAATGGTGGGGCCCGTGTTGAGGTCCGCTCCTGCATACGATGACCAGCCCGCCTGTGGATATGAGCGCACTTTGGTACATCTCAAATAATTGTGCATACATGTCGCTTGGTGACCTGTGCTAGTTTCACCGATGGGGCAAAATGGCAATTAAAGGCCAACACCGTTCGTTCAGGAATTTTGAAACTTGTATTTTAGCATATAAGTCTTAATAAGAAAGGAAAAAACTCGGATAGAGATAACACTGTACAACAATTAAAACGACAACATGATTACAACGATCAATATCAATAAATGCCAAGTATGCAATTTGTTTGATTTTCTTTTATTGTGACAAGCTCAGTCTTTTCTACAAAAATATCAGTCACTTTTATTTACGTGGGATACAGTAACACATTCGGTGTAAAAAGCGAAGGTCCTCTTCAGACGTCATCATGACCTGAATACCTTCCGAACAAAAATGCGTTCCCGATAAACACTATTTGCTCACGGTACATAACAATATTGGCGTAATTTTAAGAGAACTCATTTTTACCTCGTTTTTTAAATCGTTAAAAAAATTTAAACAGTCCGAGTACTCAGTTTACGCAAAAATGTTCATGTAAACGTTAAAGTTCATTCTCCTAACTTTATCCATCAGAGGCGGCACTAACAATGTTTGATATCCACTGTTAGTGGATTCACGAACGCCGCAAGGAAGAAAACCTCTTCTTCAGTTTCCTAAAAAAGGGCTTTGACTGTTGGAATGATCCCCTTTTGCTCTTTTTCTTGTCCGATTGGCTGGTAAAAAGTTCTGTGAAGAGCTGTTTTTCGAACACTTCGTTCACGTTCGTTCCTTCCCTAGCTGAACACTCGACGTAAAATAGGTCTAATTCGTTCATGAAGTAGTCACGCCTTTTCTGCCTTTCCTTTTCGTCTAGTGTGCAAACGTCAGCTTTGTTGCCGACGATGACGACGGATGGCATCGGGTTTCGTAATTTCATGACTTCGTGGAGCTGATTTAATAGCTCCATGAAGGAGTCCGCATCATCTAAAGCGTATACGATCACAATCGCGTCAGCCTTCTGTATCGCTTGCCGCCGCAAGGCCGGGAGATGCTCACTCCCGGAGGTGTCGATGATGTCCATCTCCAACTGCACATTCTCCACTGTGATCTTCTCCTTGTACAAGTCTTCGATGGTTATTGAGTGGCTGTAGTTGTGCTTGTCGTAGAAGTGGCGTTTGATGATACTTGTCTTCCCCACAGCCGACCCTCCCAGGAAGACGACTTTGTAGCTCTCTGGCTCTTCGACGGCCCGTCTTACTTTTCGTCTCGGGCGGGATATACATCTGCTGGCGTTCAAAGCATTGATGAAGATTGTCTGGAGGCCCATATTTCAGGTAGATGTGATGTCTCCGCTTGAAGCTTCGATTCTGTCTCAAAAAAGTATATTGCAGCCTTATATACAGGTCCGCATCAACACCAGCGATAAAGTTGACAGCCTCGCCACAGCAATACTTTCCGATTGGCTATTGAAAGCTCAGTTTTGATACGTTGGCTGTTACCCGTCATTCGTCATCTGCCGCCTAAAATCACACCATGCGATACCTGGAAGGTGTTAGGTTCTGGGCGCATGAAATGAAATACTCGTTATTTATTACGTAAAGTCATATTGTAAAATCCCAGGGAAGTCAAATAGTCATAGTTCAGACCGGGGTCGGGAGGCGTGCGTGGGGTTCGAACGAGGGTAATGTTTTGATCCGGTGTATAGCGTTTACTCTTATTGCTGGAAAAATCAGGCCAAGGTTTAATTCCCTCGCATGCACTTTTAGAAATAAAGGTTTTTCAGTGATTTTTCATTGACGCATTGGCTATTATTCATCAGTGAGAACACTTTCGTTTCACAGAATGGGAATATTGTTGGGTTGTCACTTCAATCGTGTTTCTTTTCAAAACACTTTTCGCTTATCCTGAGAACCTTAAATGCTTTTTGCAGTGCGAGAAACTTTTACGAATTTTATAGGGTTTTATAAGCCCTTGGACCCCCCCGACCCACACACGCGCACACACACACCCACTCACATTTCCGAAAACAGCCGAGGATATGACCTGATTGGATATTGGTTGAGCGATTGTGACATTGGCACTCTGCCATGTCAAATACTCGGCTGTTCAGTTAAATGTATACTGATATTTCTTACTGAACAAGTGGCTTTATAAAATGGCATGTATTTTAATTACCTCTAAATTTTATATCATTGTATTGTGGGTGTTTTCCAAAAACATTTACATGCAATTGCACAACATTTTCGGAAAGAAACTTAATTCAAGTTCTAAACTATTACTGGTAGGAGTGTTTATCAGTTAGCGTTATCATCTGCTACAGCGTGACGATCACTTAACTTTTCATTCAGCTTGATAACGTTATCTCATAAGGGTGGACTGGTGCGCGATGACAAATGACGTTGAAAGGCACCTTCACGCAAAAGATCGATCAGGAAGTCATATCTTTTGAATTAGTGGCAACATTCGTTACAATTTGTCTTAATTGTCTTAATTTATCTGGTCCTAATTTGTCTCTCGGCTGAAACGTGCAAAAATAGTCGGAATATGGCGTGTTATTTTCCCCGCCAACAGATAACAATGCACCCAAGTGTTATCAAATGAACAATGCCTTCTCGTCAAGGTTTGAAATAAATAGGACGGATATGGGCGAAGTTATAAAAGGGATACCCAGACTCTGCGCGGGGCATTTTTATCATATCCGTAATTTTCAACAGAAAGGACTTCTTCCTTGACCCGAAATATTCCAATAGGCTTTAAGCATGGTGAGTTTCATCGTGGCTTCTGTTAGTTGTTTCCTTGGGCGATCCACCGAGGTATTTTCTGCAAATATTGTTTTCGTCACGGATGCCATACATCCGTGTCTTCGTGTTGTTCTCGAGTCATTGCTCTTGAAAAAAATTTTTTTTGTCCACTGCACATTCTATATGCCTCAAAGTGTCCTAGATGGAATTATCAATATCAAATAACGGGAATTTTAGGAGGCTACTCATAGTTCCTGATACACTCTGAAGTGGCTAGGTAGAGAGAGCGCCATCCTCAATCTCCTAACGAGAGGGCTCACTTCCATTTGCCCCGGATTGCTACAGAGAACAAGTCAAGAGGTTTTTAGACGTCGTCGATTCGGAAAACCTCTTTCTCACATTCGAACATGAAACCTCCTCGTTTTGCAACGTACTTTTCTGCGCATCTATAAACCATACATGCCACAACACGGGATCAAGTTATCTTTTTTGTGACCCTTTTCCGTTTTATTTTAGCTTCGTGTTGCACTAACTGTCCTTCTCATATCGGCCATGAGCGGTTTCGTCATGGCAGGTCCATCTGTCCTGGATGCCGGTAAGTAATACTAAAGGGGCAAGTTGAGCGTGAAACATGTTGGTTTTTCATCCGACAACGCTTCCATCTGGGCCGTGACTTCTCCCAACAGGATTGTTCAACTGAAAATTAAACTGAAAAAAAACCAGTAATGCACTCGAACGGAATGATTCCAGGCATACCTCAAAATCGCAAACCATGTTCAAAAACGCCTCACAATAACATGCCAAAAATCATATATAAGAAGTCCGTTGTCATATAAAGAATTTCTTTGGGTTATGAATATGGAGTCGATATAGTTTTTAGAAGACACAGGAAAAACATAAACGTATTCAGTTTGATGCACGGACTTGAATAAATGTATGCAATTGTTCGTTGTACATATGACGAACGTATTCATAACGCGGACGAGCATGTACGTGCACTCGTCGGATGATTACGTTTATTTGTCAGCATGGCCCTTAATCAAGAAATCTCTTTATTCACTGCAGACTACTTGATGCGCGGACAGCGATATGACAGGGATGCCAGAGTCAAGCGGGGTAAGAAAATCCATTTTAATGTTTATTAAAAAGTTTATCAAAGGACAAATGATGGCATCATTAAGGGCATTAATACAAAGCTGTTGGCTGCTCAGTCGTCTTCCACTCTACAGTATCCCAATATAGTGAATGTTTAGGAATCCGATATGGATTTTGGATGAACGAAGATCCTCTTAGCAAAAATCCATATTGGATGACCTATAAAACATCCACTGATTTCTACATGATTGTTATGAGCGAAATGCCTTGGGAATCTGAACAATTGCGAACCCGGATCGCCAACAGCTATACAATTTTTTTTTAATCACGTTATCTTAATCTTATCAGCAAAGGGGCAAATCAATAAAAATGCATATACGCTTAAGGGCATTTTTCGGTCAATTCTAACAGTTTTTTTCAAAGAGGAGGGCCATTCACTGACCCTGATCCTCAGAGCTGCAATATTTCATTCCTCCTTACCTGTTCCTATTTTTCCTATCGGACAAGGACCCAGTTTATATCAGACCACAAAATATTTTTACTGATTTCAGACTCAAAGGGCCATCAAGATTCCAATAAGGTGCTCTCCAGAGCAAAGCGAGGTAAGTCTCAGAGAATCAGTAATACATGCAGTTGGAAAATTCGAGTGAACCCTGAAGCCATTATCGTCGCCGTTGTTGTCGTCATCATCATTGTTTATACCTTACATTTTGTTCATACATGTACTGACATGTATTATACAAATGATAATCATGAAAATATGAATTATTCCCAAAATTTTCGAAAATCTCCAAAAAATAGACGCGAATATTTTCATATTAACCGTGACAGTTAATTCACTTGCCACCAGCGCAAAGCCGGATCCTCAGAGTGTAGAAAGACAAAGCTTGAGAAAGAAATGAATATTCGCCATCGGCTCAGCATTGTATAAAAGTGAATTTGGTAGGTATCCATGTTATTATCATTATCATTACACGTATGCCGTTTTCCTCCAAGCTGAACATCGTTCTTTCCTTTCAGGTGAATCTTGTATCTTCGTTGGTGGCAGCTGGTTTGTTTGTAATGACTTGACGACTCTAGCTTGTTAGCCTGTGGCTAATTCAACATCAAAGGACTACGTCCGCCGCAAACAAAAAAATCCTCGAAAATCTTGAACTTCGGGCATTACGTTCCTAATCCAGGTTCCGAGTCGTCTTGTATTTCTTCATTCCGAGTCCCCACCATATTTATGTAATGTCATGGGAAACCTTTGCAAGGAAACTATACCTCGGGACTCGGGATTTAGGAAAACGAAATCAAAACCTCGATTTGTCGCTTAATGACCGGATTTTGGTTCTCCAAGGTGACAGGCACGACCTGAAACTGGGATGGAATATTTGATTGCGTGCGGCGTGCATACATACTAGTATATCATAGTCCATTTACATGTAACCTGGACTCGGCGGGAGCTTACTTTGTTGCAAGGTGGATCTTCGTGATAAAATGGAAACAGTAACGTGACAATTCCACGACTGGGCAATTGTTGCAACTACATAGTAAGAAACGGCTCGACTGTTCCGTGGGTTGTTCTCATACTTCTTTGCCTCAGACTAGATTGCAACTAGGACCGAAGCCTTCCTTGTCCACGCCAGATATGAGTAAATGGACCTGGGAATGACGGATTGCACTTCAACGAACTGCTTCTTTTATGTATGTTTAGTGTTCAATTTTTAGGCTCATGTAACAAGTATTTATAATTCAACGCTTATGTATATTGATGATGTCTTTTCCAATCTACTGCACGACTAAAAATGATAAGACTGTCTGCGCTAGATTTCGCTATAGATATTACAGACCGACGAGGCAGCACGCTTCTCTTTACTCCGTTTCAACGCGTGCAGTGACAACATGACGAGTGATTTAAATTAACCAATCGGTGACCGTATTCCAGGTTTCAGTGAGTGACCAGGTTTTGTTTCGTCTGTGTTGTCCATGAAAATACTGGATAAAGTGGGTCAGACAACCTCCCATCTTCCTTCATGATACAAAGTGATCGTTTTGTCATGAATTAAGCTATCGATCATTAAAAAATCAACAGTACAGTTCCAGACGAAGATACATGTGTGTATCTATAATACTCTTTATTTAATGTTATTTTTCTGTATGACTGACAATATCGCAAACTCTGGCAGTGGGTGACATTAGAGAGGTTAAGATGTGATCCGAGAACTAGAACGAAAACGAGGTGATGTGTTTCGTTGATTGGCGTCATCGAGTCAAGTTGATTGTTCCGTAATTATTGTCACTCGACTACCAGACTCTGAACGCACTGTACACTGCACCTTCGACAACCGACAATGCGATATCTGTCGTCAAAATGCAACCTCGTTCTCGTTCTCCGATTAAAATCCTAACCTCCCTATATCGATCGATCCACCCACGGAGACCGTCTACTGGCATAGTCGATCGGGCAATTGCTCGATACTTAGGCGCAGCTTGATCAAAGCCAACGGGTATACGTCGGATCCCTGACGGAGATAGCTTGATCGAGCTGTACCAGCACATTGCCGAATATCTATAACATACATTTTACATGACCTACTGATGCAGCATTTTACATGAGAAAGTGCAATATCTCGCTGATTTTCACCGGGTTTTACATCAATAATTTGACTTCATCGTTGAAACCTACAAGGTCATGCGCAAATTGGGCGCTTCTTTGTGAAAACCCATTTTTAAGAAAAGACATACTGGCCATTTGGTACTACGGTTACGGCAATACAACTATCTCTGCACGTTTTTGTGAAAATTCATTAAGTAAAACGGTCCTTGATCGGTGAAACTAGAGTATATGCATTGAGACAACATGATCCAGAGCTATAACTGTGAATGTATTGGGACTTGAATCAGGTAAGAGAGGCGAGGACCATGACCAATACAATAAAATGGTGGAACATATAAATGTACATCAGACTCACAGCATACCCAAGGGCGAGGTATCTAAGACTGGGTAATCGTACCTGCACTGGCTGAAGATAGCGCCGTTTGGCGGGTTCCACTGCCTGACGCTAATGGGTCCTTTTTCCGAGACCTAATATGCAACGCATCAATTAGTTCGGTCCGGAATTTCTTGCTACTAACGGCATACATATACGCATTAAGACAATGGGTCATTTCGTATAAAAACTTAGCGATTTCTTTAAGCCAGAATGAGATGTAAAACTTCGTGCAGGATTCATAAAGCCACTTAAACAGACCAGGGCTCAAAGGATTAAATATACACGCATAGGGAAGGGCTAGTAACACAAAGAAGATGGACACTGATAGAACCTGAATGGTGATGTGGCGTAATTGACCATCATCATGGCCTCCTTTCTCCTCCCCCGTGAGTTTCACCTTCGCTTTAAAAGCTTTCGTCATTGCAACAACGATAGCTATGTTACAACCCAACAGCACAATCATTGGCAGTACCAAGTAAACATAAGTTTTTATGGAGTCGGATATGTCGATGCCGTACCCATAAACGCGCACAATCTTGCCATTTACCCGTCTAAGATAAAAACCACAAAAATAAAGAGGACCACTTTGGGTCGGTCGTACCCCACTTCCAACCGCCCATATGAAAGGACAGAATGCTGCAAAGCTACAGACAAACATGACGGAAAGTAAAACCACTGCTTTCTTCACAGTAAAGAAATTTTGAAATTTAAAGGGAAACATAACGACAAGCGTACGTTCAATTGTCATCGCCATAAGGGCAGAGACGGCGAACCCTTGGAATGCAAAGGGAAGATAATACACCATAAGGCTACATATGTGGTTATTTAAATATAGTTTATTTTTTGCGATTAGCGTTATTCCTACACCGACAGCGTTGGAGATGACAAAGCTGAAATCAGCCAAAGCTAGCACACACATGTAGAAATAGGCTGAACCTTTGAACATGCGCCTTCCGTTGACAAGAAAAATCATAATAGCGCCAACAGTGGTTAATGGGATTTCAATATAAAATCTGTTGTTCCGAAATTCTTTTACAGGCTGCTGGTCGGCCAACACAGCCGGGGTAAAGACGCAGTTTCCAATCTGTTGGTATCGTACTACAGGAGGCTGAGGCTTTCCCGGGGTTGTTGGAGTTTTTTCCACCACGGCCGTGGTTTCCAAAGCATTCATCAGGTCCTCGGAATCCGATGCGTTCGCCGGTATCAGAGCTGTTGCAGACGCTGCTGTTGATGTTTCTCCAGATGTCGGGGTCAATGTGGTGGTCAATAACATGGTCAGAATGACCATTCTCCGCAGAAAAACGAACATGATGCTGCAAACTGAAACAAACACAAAAGTTCGGATAAGGATTTAGGGTTTTTCAAATTCAAGTAACCCAGTATCTATATGAGAATACGTGAAATTTGTGCCACTTACACGTACAAGTACATAACAAATCCACGTGTCACATCACATTATTCATATAGAAAGCAAGAAAGTTTGGTGGGATAAGGTGAGGAGTTGACATGAATTTTTGATAAAAGTGCTCAATACGTACGGGTGCTATATAAACAGTTTCCTATTGTTAGTCAGGTTACTGCCAAGCTATATCCCCCCGCGCTTATTCCATAATCAGTGTTATTGAGTCTGAAAAAAAGGTAGGAATGATGTGGGATATTTTGCGACAACACGCTCCCGATAATTCATAGAGCCTATAACAGAACAAGGTAAAGTATGGCTATAGTGCTTGTAACCCATATTGTTTACGTGCATGTATTTGAGTTGCTCGAGGAGCCGTCAAGCGGCCGACCATTATGCATGACATGTCCGAGATAAACTTCGAAAAGAAATTACAAATTTCATGATATTTTACTTTGACATTTTCAGACTATGGCTATTATACATATAGCTTTTAGCTGTGAAAAAAGTACCAACGCCATCATTTTGCAAATCTTCCGTGTTAAACGTGGATTATCATATGGAGGCCACCATGGCCGTCAATACAAGCGCACGATAGAATTCTTTTTTGCACACTGAGGCATTCTCTCCTAGAACATGTTAAACTTCGACACTGGTGTAAAAGTTTGAAATGTCCAAGGATAGAATACGAAGAGTACGCTATGCCGACGAACGTACTGAAGAGAGCTAAACTGGGAATCCACTTTGCGGAAGCGTTGAGATAGTAGCGTCCGGTTGTTCTTATCGACAGGTTGTCAAATGGAATACTTTGTCAGAAAGCACCCACGGAGTTTTTGATGTCGATTGTACAATTGAGTGACTTTTTCTGCTGGGCCTTGGATATTCAAAAACAACAAAATGCTTGCGAAATTTTATTTTCAATTCAACGATTTCGAGCATCAACAGATGTACAATGTAAAGTGGACTACCTGACAAAATAACTCTTCACAGCACGTTTTACCGAACTACATTGTTTGTTGATTGAATTTGAGATATTATATATATCACAGGAGTATATTTTCAATACATAGGTCAAGTAAAAAAACACTGCTAAAAAGATTAGTCCGCCTTATTGATAACCGCATCGCATTAAAGGTACTTACCGAACTTTCCTATCCACCTCAGCTGCCAAATATTTCCAAGATCAGGCTTGGTTCGTTGGTAGTGTCTTCCAAGACAATTTCGAATGAAATGAATCGCCGCACCTAAAATGGGAGACATCACTCACACCCTGACCACGTGATGTTATTGCTGAACCAATTAACCAGAATGTCGGTACTGCCAACTTAAAGAATAAAAGTGTTCTTCTCCCGCCACGAACATATTCCACAAAAGTCTGTATTTGTAGGCTGTAAAATGCTACCCCTCCTTCAATAAAGGGTCTAAGAACAGATATTTCCGACATGACCCCTGTTCTGATGGAAGAATGCATACTAATGTGACACGGAGAAGGATTACGCAGTGTAAAATTACATTTTTCCGCGTCCGAAATTTCTCTTATGAGGGCAGAGTCACTGGCAGAATAGCCGAGAGAATATCTCTTTGAACTGTTGAGATACCAGTGACTGATATATTGCCGTCCTTCGATCATAAAAAAACAAAAGCAACCTTTGTGGGGACTGGTCGATCTCTTTTGAGTTGTTCACTGATTGATCTTCTCTCGCCTGTGGACAACTATAATGAAAGCACCACCAGAGACGTACCAAAGACAAAAAGCAGTGAAGATCATCAACATATGGACCAACTACCATACTTTAAGTTTCCCCAACACGAAATCCGTCCCTGCTTCCTTCCCTATACACCTCCTTTAACGAGGCGTTTTAAATTCTCGTGGACGTTAGAAGACACACCCAGCGCAGAGGAAGCGTTCCTTACTCTATTCCCTTTCATTTCCGTTATTGGGCAGTGAAATGCCTGTAAGATATCCTGCATAATTATGCCTGTTGGAGCCACATCCGCAGCAATAGCATACACCCAATTATTAAAAGAAAATCACTCATAGAAGTACAATAAGTATGACCCTAGTCACGAGTGGATGTATCATTGCTGCTTATGGTAGTGTCTGATCCCAGGAGTTTTCCAAGGTGACTTCAGATGAAAGGTGGTCGCGGGATTAAACAGGTTTCTATCGGGTGGCCATAGAAATCCTCAATCTTAAGGGTTAATAACATGCTACATATTAAATAGAGTGGTTGCTGATATTAAGTACATAATCACAAATTACATATGGTTAATTGAGGTGTGGCCATAAAATGGCAAGAATCTAGCTTTTACCGTTGACATGTATTATGTTTTGAACCTAAAACTAAAAGTACTTGTGCATGACATGTATAAATCGAAATTCGCTATATCCAACTTGGACGAGAACTTGTCATTGTAATTTTTGTTACTTCCCGAAACTTGTTTTGTTATTTCCCGAAATTTTAGTGGCTCACGGTCCAGTTAATAACACGATTTGCAAAATATTTGCACAATGACTGCAAAGTGTCCATAATGTGACCTCATCAAATTGACGCTGGCCTTTCCTTGAACCGTAACACATATTATTTGCGAGTTTTTTAGGCATCATTTTATCATGTTCCATCATATTCCCTTCATTCCGATCCGTTCTGTAAATTCGATGAGGCCCCATAATGTTGTTATCAATATCCTTACAAATGAGCCCAATACTTGGTAACGCCTTAGTGGTATAAACAGGAATTATGGAGAGGTTGCGCACCCAGTGACTGCCATTCTGACTTTATCTCTGAGTGCTGTATACTATTATAATCCCACATAACCTTAACTCGTAATGAGCCACACCTACCTATCCAAAGTCTTTCGACTCATGCCCTAACTAAGAGCAATCCAACGTGCCCAATAGATCATTACAAATAGATTTACGAGGACAATTCAACATGTCCAAAATATAGATCACCAAGATTCAACAAAGGAATTCAAATGCTTAAACATATATCACATTCATCATACACACCAAAAGATCTGAACAAAATACAACGGATATACTATATTCGGAAAAACGTAATACATTTGCAGACAAATGTACCAACTACATGTGTGTATCCCATCAAAAAGGTATTACTTCAAAGTTTTTCCAAAATATTCCGTCCTCACCTCGCCCTCTCACCAGGAACTGACATTACCGCTGGTGATTTCGACCAATTTCACAGCACCAGTTAGTAAAACTCGTCTTGATCAATGAAATTGGTTACATGTATTTGATGCTTTGCAATTCAAATACGGATATGCATGTGGCTCATTCAACTGCGATTTTAGGGACAAACATGCGGTGTCGTTGCGATAGCCTGCATGGAAATGAAAGCAAAAGCAGGCCAGGTCTGGTCGAACACGAGAAGCCAAGTACTTGTACACCAAAATCAGAAAGATATGTGGGAAACAAATCATGATTCTGTGATGAACATCAAGTACATTGCGACAACATTGATTTTGGCAATTTATCACGTTGATTGATAAATGAAATCCATCACCGTTGAATCCACTGTTTCAACGTTGCCCCAAAACTGACATACAAGTAGCCCACGTCGATACGAAATACTTGATCAGTTCTTATATGAAAAGGTTCACGAATACACTGATGTTGAAGGTCACCTCCCTTCAGTTCGTCATGGATAGATGCGATATATACCCTGCAGATGGAAGTACTTTTCTTTCAACCAAGTTCATGAAATGGCTGTTTTCTTGTATTTCACTGTATTTTCCCTGGGGGAAATGATCATAGAGGGTGTTCTTGTATTCCTGCTGTTTCTGTGATGCTCGTCACACGGCTTCGCCTTGAATAGCACTTCTCCGCGAGGCAAACCGCCATTGCTTTAATTCTGCTCTTCACGAGTGTTTGCGCTATCACCAATTAGCAACTTGCCTGTGGTTGCACGCTAATACATTTGCGACTATCCTCAAGCAAAAATCATGTTGGACTTCCTGTCAGGTGACAGATTTTGACCAATCGAATCCCCCGTATGTGATCATGGCGAACAAGCATGATATCTCTCTTCTGATTGGTCAATACCTGTCAGGAAGTCCCGAATTGCTGCTTGAGGAAGGTGGGGAATGTAGATAGATATCTGATGACGTCACGAATATTTGTCATTTTGGTCGACAATCATGTCAATGGGTTTGCAGTGGCGTCCAATTAGTGAAACAAGAAACCTCAAATATCACAGATATATATATATATATATATATATTGTCTAACTTTATTCGAATGCAAAGAAGGCTTCGATCACAATGACGGAACAAATGTTTTTATCTGTCACACAATGAACGCAATATGTGAAGGGCGAAACTTTCCCCTCGGGTGCCTCAGGGAACATGTCAAAGTTATCTTGAAACTAAGAAAACCCGAAAGTGTTCGTCCCTACCTCGACCCCATCCTCTCCCCTCAAGAAAGACGAGCAAGATTGTGACCCGGAATCAACAGATGGAATATACAATGTACTCAAATAAAATGTCTTCAAAAGTTAAAAAAGTAAATCATTATGTGTGTATGCATGATGCCAAAAAATAGAAGAGACGAACGCCATTTTCATCGACCCTTCCCCTGACGAACTATGTTAGTTCTTTTAGGCTTCCACATATTTTTGACATACTCCCTATCAATAAAGCATCTGTCGTGATCAACACTGAGGAATACAGGCTGATTTCTTATGTGTCTGAAGTCTCTACCACATCGGCCGTGTGTCCCATTACCAAGAACATAGCGAAATTGCAAGCCACGAAAATGTCTAATGTTTACAAACATCAGACTTAAAATCGAATGAAGTCGTGCTGCGACCAAAGTTGTGGTGTCTAAGACTTGGTAGTCGAACCACTGACCGTCTGGCGCAATCCACTTCCAGACGCACTGGTCCCTTTTTTCGGGGACTTAAGGCGTAACGCTTCAAGGAGTTCGGTCCGGAATTTCTTGCTACTTACGGCATACATGTAGGCATTTACACAATGATTAAATTCGTATAAAAACTTAACAATCTCTCGAAACCAAAAAAAGGCATAATAATGCGCACAGGACCGTTCATACCAAGTTCTAAACATGTCTTGACTCAAAGGGTGGAAAGTACATGCAAAGGGGAGGGCAACTACCACATAAAAGATGGACACGGAGAGGACTTGGGCGGTAATGTGACGCAGTTGACCAACAGATCTATCCTGGCTTCCCTTTTCCTCCCCCATTAGTTTTACTTTAGCTTTCACTGCTGCCGTCATAGCTACAATGATAGCCACATTACAACCAAGCAGAAGAATCATTGGTATTATCAAGTAAACATAATTTTTTATAGCAAATGATAAGTCTATTTCAAAGCCATGAATCCGTGGATCATTGCCCACCTCAACCCTTCTATAAAGAAAGCCACATTCGTAGACTCGCTTACCTGCCCCCGTTAGGGAAACTTTCACTCTTCGCGCCATTGCGTAAGGGATAAATGCTGCGCAGCTACATATGAGCATGATACAGAGTATAACCATTGCTTTTTTAACAGTAAAGAAATGTTTTAATTTGAAAGGAAACAAAACGACAAGCATTCGTTCTATTGTCATCGCAATAAGGACAGAGATTGCAAACGCCTGTGTGGTGTGAACCAAATATCCAAGCGTAGCACAAATCATATCATTCATGTAGAGTTGTTTTTTTGAGGTATACTCAACTCCTATATCTAAACAGCCCGCAAAGACATTGCTTAAATCTGCCAAAGCTAGCACGCACATATATAAATAGGGTGAACCTTTAAACATGCGCTTTCCGTTGACAAGAAAGATGATAATAGTGCCAACAAGGGCTAATGGGAATGGAATAAAGATTTTGTTGTCACGAAAAGCTATCGGCGGGCTTAACCAAGTATAAGTGGTATTCGGGTAAAATGTGCAGTTTCCGATACGCGGGTATGATCGTTGCTTAGTCGGAACTGTGGTTATTTCCACTTCAGCCGTTGCATCCAGCCAGCTAGTCATTAGGTCAGAGGCATCCGATGTATTCGCCGGGATCAGAGTTGATGGCGCGGTAGGTGCTACTGCGGCTGTCGAGGTCAGTGTGGTCAACAGCAGGGTCAGAGTGACCCTCTTCCGCACTGAGAGACCATGGAACATGATCACGCAAAACTGAAAGATAAGGAGGTTTGGATTAGAATCTAAATTCAAATATGTAGCCACCATTGAGTGGAGCCAATCACCCAATGAGAGGCCTGCGCTTCATTTGCCTCTTAAACCGGAAGAGACTAAATGTATATATACGCGGTGCAAGTATCACTTAGCCACCGTTACCAATGCCGAGGCTAGGAGACTGCCCATCTCTCCTTATAATTCACTTACTTGACAAGCAGACTTTAATGATACACAAAGTATCCAAAAGTCTATCTGCATACACTAAAGCCTGTTTGGCAACGCCGATGTCATGGAGCGTCGTGGCCTAGTCACTCCTGTGTTTCTCCCCCCCCCCCCCCCCCCCCAAGGTTGACATGAGTGCAGCGCATGGCGGGCACTTCTTTTGCGCCATTAAACATGTTTGACAATGTAAATTGTGACTCTTATTTCTAATGTTCTTGGGAAAAAACTAAATTTGAAAAAACATCTATTGAGGACACAAACCAACCAAAACTTATGGTAGAATTAGTCAGCGTGGCCGTCCTTTAAAAAAAGGTCGAAATGACGCAGGTCTGGATCATTGGATGGATGAGCTTCTTACATGCTTACGTTGTCAACAGCTATTGCAGTCACAAGTCAGTGGGCGGTAACATCTCCGTTGATTACATCATGTCGTACAGCCTGAAAGGACAAGGGAAGATGTGCCGCCTTTTGAATGTTCTCTCGGGATATTGCCATTCTTATCTATCGGAATATTGACATGAAGTCTACCTTCAATAATGTACTATCTGTGAACGTGTTACACCTACTACATTTGTATACTTGAGAACCCGCGACGCTACCTCGAGCGACGCCATCCGATCATCATTTATAACTATCTAGGATACAAAATGTATACCGATCGCAAATCAAAAGACAAAGTCACATTCTCGGAAAATTGAATGCGCATTTCTACAATTGATGCTGCAGTCAACTCAAAAATGTTCTTTATTTTTGCTCTATACGCATATGCAAATCTACTGGTTTCAGTTAGTTGTCCCGTTACAAACTAAAACTCGATATATGCGATACGGCGTATTCTACTTTCTAAGATTGGCCGCCATAAATTCATTATAACATACAGTATACCCCTTAGTGTGTTCTGACTGGACAATTCATTCGCGCTGAAGACGCTTACTCATAAACACACAGACCACCCATCCATGGTGTGGTTCTGCAGATCTCTCATTTAATAGCTCCAGCTTCGCGGTGTCCTGTTAGTGTCACATTACATGTAATCTTATAGTGTTGCTGATGACATCTACACCACAGTAAAGGTATCTGCGATAATATTTGTTCGAAATTGGCATTAGTGTCACCGACAGAAAGGTAGGGTCAAGTGCGGAAGGGCGAGCAGTCAGGAAAGGAACAAAATGATGAGTTGCGCAGAATCGCTAGTCGGGCGGCTCTCCTTCACACCCCGGCGCCGACTGCGCCATGCGGAATTTCCGAACTCGCGTTCATCCTGATTTGGCCTACCTAAAGGAGTAGCCTAAGGGCACATAGGCCAACCTAAAGGAGTAGCGTCCCCAGAACTCAAGTCGACTGTGCCAAAAAAGCATAATTTACTCAATATGCCACAAGTTGATGGCACTTCAGGGTTTCTCATGCACTTGGCTAACTTAGCAGGGGGGTTGAATAATCGTGCACCCTAAAAATAAAGATTTTTGAGTTTCTGAAAAACGATTTTTGGCCAACACAAATATGCACCCCGTATAGTTGTTTTTTTTGTTTTTGATATTGTGAAGAACTAATAGTGTTTTACTTCGCTGAAAAACCTCTACGGGGTGCATATCTGTGTTGGCCAACGCGAAAGACCTTTATTTCCAATAGGTGTGACACGGAAAACCCTAACAAGTCTAAGGAATTTTTAAATGATCAGACTTTTTAAACTACTTACCAAACTTTGTTCCATCCACCTTAAACTTATTTCCTGGTTTGCTGGTTCGGGCGTCTTTCATGAGCCTTTTGAATGGAATTAACATCCGCACTAATGAAGGGAGACATCACTCACGCCCCCATCACGTGATGTCATCTCCAAAGACGGAGCCAATAAGAGTTGTACTCCGGGAATTAAACAATTAATGGTACTGCCTACTTAAAGAAGATATGAACTTAAGATCATTCAGAATAGATTACACTAGTTTCACCGATCTAACGAAATTTGTGTAATTTTTTTACTTCCTCTTCGTGACAGATTACACGTCCTCTGCGTCTTTTACACGTTATAACCAAACCAAACCCTACCAGACAAGACCAGATCAGTTCAGATCGGTTTGGTCCCGTGTAAACGGCCCTATAGTCTCAACGAGATTGTCTGACTTTACTATTTATGATGATATATAAGTTTGTGCAATTGCTCAGTGCAGAGAGCAAGGTGGCTCTGACTAATCTTGCAAAGTTTGTGAAGGAATGTATGCAGTCAAGAATTTGATGTAATTGTGATGGGCACTTTCATTATGTTGCTTCTTTTGTACCACCCTATTCCTATGTCACTTGTAAATTTGTACCATAAGCCAGCGTGGCTTAGTGTCATTTGAAATAAATATAACAATCAACTTGAATGATGAGGGTATTGAATTTGTGTACCGAAGGTCCATGGAATCAATATTCCGCACCCAGCCTATAATAGGAAAAGTTTGTCACAATTTCATTTTCATTTCCGGTGTTGGGCAGTGAACTGTTTTTCATGGCTGTTGTATCACACACCCATTTTGATTACATTGAATTAATTAATTTTGAATTAATGACACATAAATAAGTACGACCCTATCATCAGGACATCATCATCGACATCATAGTACCGGCGCCATAACCCTCATGGCCCTAACGGATTTTTGCCGAAGGTATCGACGAAGTCCACTATTTGCTGATGTCCACCTACATGGGGATCTTTTACTTACCGTCCCTGGCAAAGAAACTCACTTACAGAGGAGCACGGCTTATTCAAATCCGAGAGAGCCTCGAATATGTTCAAAATACGTTGTGTTGTGACGAGCCGGAATTTTAGTCTCTTCATGAAAGTCATGCCAGTGTAGAAGTTTAAAATGTCCTAGGATAAAATGTCCGGGAACAAAGGATTCTATTATGCGCTGAGCTATTGACGATCATTGCCTCTATAGAACCATATGCCATAATCTGTCAGAATACAATAGGCCTGGACACTTTTTCCAGGGGGGACACTTTTTACTTTTACACCGGTTCATCCAGATATAAAATCATTGGTTTCCCCGGAATCCCACCCGGGCCCTGCGTGATAGTCGGCAACCTGAACGCCTCCTCACAAAATACCGTTACACAACAAACTTTATTTGAATTCTCTGCCAGAGCATATTTGTCCCTGTAACGTATTTTCATATTCAATGGAACCATTAAGGTGAGAGCATCTTTTGGTACCGCATCACAAAGCACCTCAAGTGTTAATGACATCATCATCACACTTCCTCATGTACAGTGCTCACGAATGCTGATTAAATTAAGAAAATCTGAAAATGAATTAATGAACTGTTTGCAATTATCCACAGTCCGGATATTAAGTTTGCTACTAATTCAGAAAGCGATCTTTCTATCGGAAATTGCAATTTCATCGTCCGATATTTCTTGAATTAGTCGAAACCAGGGCCCGTATTCATAAAGCTACTTAAGTCAAAGTGGGGCACCTAAAATGCATCTTAAGTTTAGGTGGGGTACTTACCTAAAATAAGTCATATTCATAAATATGCTTAAGTCAACATGAAATTGCACACAGGCGTGCAATTCTCAGGGAAATGGTTTTTCGTGATCGCCTCCATCCGCTGGACTTCTAAAACGATTTATATTTATATCAGCGAAATCGGTTTGATCGGCAAACATTATTCTTGTGAGGGATGACCTCGAATCGAAAACTAGGAGGAATTACGCGCTGCCTCCTGAGTTAAAACTGCTTGCGACTCTCCGGTTTACAATTTTTACGCTTGCGGATCATTCCAACAGGTTATACTGGTGATACTGTCAACATTTCCCAACCAACCGCGAGTCGAGTTATTGCGGAGGTAAAAAACCTCACTGAACCAAATTTCTGAAACAAGATGACACTCCGCAATAAAATTATCTGTTTTTATTATCAGATTCATCGATTTCACGGTGTTATCGGTGTGGTCGATCGAATGCATACAGTATTTGGATTCTAGGATCTTCGTTTCATGAGTGGATATATGAGACGTTGGGAAGGGGATAAGTCATCCTTAGGGGTATCCATTGCGGCCTTAGCTTATGACGCCATTTTTGAACCCTAACATTCCCAGGTAACGATGATACAATTGTGTACAGAAAAATGATTTGTAATTTGCACTATTGAATACCCACGATCAATGAATGATAATATAATTTATAGGCAGAAATCAACAAGAAATATGACACGAGTACCTGATGTGTCTTTTGAAGAACGATAAGTGTTACACTCAAACTTACTCTCAGACTGTTTCTTAGTTCTGGATCACAGGCATGCATTAGGCTCGCCTAAGTCCTTTTGAGGCTGGTGAAATAATTGAGGGACGAAAGAAAATGAAAGAAATGACTTTGACCCCTCTAAAAATCTTTTCTTCTTTTGGCGAAAGATTCCGGCGAATTTATTTTGGTACGATAATTTGATTCAGTGAGTGTACGATCATCACCTTACAGAATACGTCTTGGTTTCTCTAGCTACAAGGTACATAGCGTCCATTAAAAAAACACTGTCGACCACTTAATCGGATAAAATTGAATAACTTCATGGTTTTAAACATTATTTATTAATTTCAATTGGGAATACGGATGGAAGTCTGCTTTCGGAAATCATGTTATGATCCTGATAATACAAGCGCTCTTAAAGGTTGGTCTGTTTTTGGGTAACACAAATATGCACCCCATAGAGGGTTTTTCAGACCCTTAAAAACTGTCAAAAGGTTTTTCATAGTTTCATTTTACCGAAAAACCTGTAAGGGGTGTATACCAGTTTTTTATTTGACCGAAAAACCTTCAAAAATGTATCAGTAACTCAAAAACCTTTATTTCTATGAGTGTATACTACTCAATGATGATATCGCCACGTTGTTTCGTGCGCAAGTAGCTGTAACACCTAGACACGACTCTTCTTTTATTGCCTTGCCTCTCGCTGTCATTATTGCCAGGGAAAGCGTACGACTCGGGTAAAATGATACATTTCTGTAGCGACTGGATCTGTGAGCAACTGAGAAGCAAGTCGTGGATGTCTTCCCACGGCGGTGGCGTAAAACTCTGCAAACTGATGATCTTTAGAGACTGGCTGAACATGCATTCGGAGATAATCTTGTACATTGAGGGAACAGTTAGAGAACAATAGGAGAGCGAAAAGCAAGTAACAATGTCCATCTTGCTGAGTAATGAGATGCAGTAGTTCTCGTAGTCGTTCATGCTGTTTCTGCTCAGGTTCAATTCCCGCAAACCCTTCAGCGAATTCCATTGCAGCAAAAAGCCAAGATCGGACTCAACTAATCGGCAATCCCTGAGGTTTAAGTACATCATCGGGTGACGTATCCCCTCTAATAAGGTACTCAAGTGAGATTTCAAGTTGCAGTAACTGACATTGAGCTTCCTCAGGTTTTTAAGTGTCCGAAGGAGTTTGCCGAGTTTGATGACAAGACTTGGTGACACTGTGACGTCCAGCGTGCACGGTAGGCTTAATGCGATCAAGTTGGGCATGGTGTGGAGTCCCCGGATAAACGATTGTTGCTTGGACTTGTTCGAAGAGAGCTGGTTGTCTTCTAACTCGAAGTGGCTGATGATCTGCGTGAGGGAGAAAGATCGATAGATATAGCAATAACGCCATTAGAACCTCAGAGTGCCACTGAATATGGCAATGATCCATATGATAATATGTCTACAATATATAAGATACAGCCCTCCAACTATTTGTACAGCGTATTTCTTCGTTTTTGGTGGAACACCCGATAAAAGGCCTAAACACCAAAAGTTCAGTCCAGTTCAGAACGCCTACTCCCTCTTGCTGTTTTTAAGGATACAAAGGCACGTGGCACATAAGTGCTGTGGTAACGACACGTTCAGCGTGTCAGGTGGTCGTTACTCTGGTCGAACCTTCTCGTTTGAATCGAGCGGTGAGTTCAAAGAAGAAAAACAAGTTATAAGAGGAGAAGTGTACTGCCGGCGTATTTGTAAATTTATTTCCCCATCTAAGTGAGCTATGGTCCAAACATGTTATATGGATACACCTTTTGTGCCGCCGGTCAAAAACCCCTAACACTTACCAAAGGATCAACCACTTTGTTGACGTTCTGCGTCAGCAGGACAACCTCTGGAATCGTTTCCCAACAAAGCTTGTTACAGATGAACCGGAAGGGCGAGAGATATTGGAGGCTGAGTCCGATAGGGACATCATCCATTGTCATCTTACAGTCCATCAGGATGGTGATGGGCTCTAGAAAGAAGATTGAAACATTTTTTTTTTTTAAATCCAATCTTCGATTATGATACACTGTGATCTTTGCAGACGATTTACTGCAAGAAAATGGTTACCGCAATGGTTACCACAAACCTAAATACAATAAAACCACTCTATTGAAGGACGCCCTTGTGACTGACCAGTTCTATTCTTAATTGATAGGCGTCCTCATTACGGAGGTCAACTTGAATGGTAAAGATAGCTTTGTGACAAAACTGTGTCCTTAACAGAGAGGTGTCTGTTAGGAGAGGTTCCACTGATAAGTATTAACTCTATCTTTATACCAAATTTGTCTGTGTATTTTTCGCCATTTGCTAGATTCACTCAGTTGCCGTGATAACTACATGTATACCTACCAGGTATTTTGTTTTCGTGCACCATATCCGGGTCCAAGTCCGAGTATATGACAGAGATCCTATTCAGATACCGCTGCACTTTGTCTTTCGAAATATCTGAGAGAAGAGAGGAAGCAATATTAATGATGACCTGTGTCTGTACCAGACCTTAGAGTTACCAGACCGGGCATAGGAGCAGCTTTGTATCATGTTTTCTGTAAAAACGTGCCCGCTCGGTATCTACTACTGCTCTACGCCTATACTTCCCTGTTCATCGTCTAACTCATCCTGAGATTCAGGTTTTTGATACTCCTACGTCATATACGTTTGAAATATCGAGAGGCGGAGTATATTGAAAACCACTGGTGCCAGCGTCTACCTTGGAAGACGGTGGAACAACACCATGCATGCCTCATCTACGTTCAAAGATGCTGGTTCTTTGGCAGAGAAACAGGGGTTTCCAGGAAATAGAACACAAATGTAAACAAACTCAGCTGACACGAGTGAATCCTATACTCAGTCATTTTATTTTCGCCCGATAAATATCACATCTCGAATATGCAAAAGTAAAGTGGTTGCTACAATGTATACGATGGTATAGTAGTACATTTTCTTCCTGATGGTAAAAGAAGGATAAGGAATCCACAGAGGCCTCATAAGGATCGTGGCCCCCGCATGGCCCCCGGTCAGTTTAACATGTTGGTTCAATCAGCTCAACAGAGCCAGCAAACGACGTAACGTTTCTCGCTTGGTATGGATCACGCGAGACGAGAGTGATGTTGGTTGTTTCCCGTGTTTCATTGTTTCCATGGACAGCTGGGGACCATGTGACCTCAGTAGGAGTGTGTGATATCACAATATCCCATCGGCAGTGAGGAATCTGACCTCCCCCATTCCACATTTTATTCATTTTCGTTTTTTTTCTCCTATATTCGCATTGCTACTTGCAGCCGACCTGATAAATACGACCACGCAACATCTTAGGTTCAGAAAATCACATTTTAAGCAGATGACCCATTGATTTTTTTAAACAGAAATCTTCATGTATTTACTCAACGATAACAGGCAGCCAAATCCGCATCCTGAAAACCTGAATATTTATCGAAATATGCCAGCTCGTGATCAACAGGTCGCCTCTGGCAGATCGATGAAGCAGGAGCTGCTTGAGGTAGGCAATGGACTTCTTGAAAGGTAACTTCTTATTCCAAGCTATGATGAAGGTGCTCATGTTTACATATAGAAACCAGTCTTGCCATAAAAAGTGTTTTGGTTGCTTCTTTCACAACAGATTGCGTTCATATCAAATTTAGATTGCGTTCAACAGCAATCCAGACGAGCAGACGAAATGTTTAAGTAATTTTACAGTAGATGAAAGAAGACAGAGGATGATAAATAACGTGATGTATAGTAAAGGTAGTAAAGGTCGTTAGCTCTGCAGTCCTGAGGATAAGGGGGTTTTGTGCTCAAAGATTTTTCGATCAACATGATACATGAATTGTATATTTACCCCGTAGAGCAAGGCATACGTAACTTACCAATAGTTAGCCGAATATAGTCGTGAATGTCTTCGACTTGCCGTGCTTCCGGTTTCATCCAAAGTAGAGGAAGGCGGCATAATTCACGGCATAATTTCCGATCTGGAGAAATAAAGGAAAGGAAGAAACCTGAGTTGTAACAAGACTTAAGGCAAACTCACTCTGAATTGATGCTGCGGGATGGAATATCAGTCGTCCAGGCTCTAGCTAAATGACCTCAAATGCGATATAGTGACACCAATTTTATTCAGTTGGAAGAAGATTTTTTACAATGAAGAATTCATTGCATTTTTATTTTTGGCAATTTGAAGCTGGGGAAATGTGTCTTTCTTCTTCTAATTTCTTTTGACTTGCTCACTGTATTACATCAGTTACAGGATGACACGACTAAAAACGAATCTGACATACCTTTGTCAAATCTCGTAAAATCAACGAATTTTAAATTGGACGAAGATTTTCGCTGAAGTAGTCCGAGAATAAAGCTGTCCAGTAGACACATATTTGAGTGACCTTCAATCGGCAAAGTCAAGTAGCTTGATCCGATGTAATCCTCTAACGGAATGACGTCATACACATTTAACATGGCCGACGGCCACGTGGAGACTAGTGTTTCTACTGAAGGGAGTTCTCGTTGTAAGATGGCCTCCGAGAGCATGAGAGGGTATAGATCACTCGGTACCACCCGAGAACTTATCTCCTTGATGGCTTTGTGGTCTGCCACCAGGCGGTAAATGCATAATGCGGAAAGTTTTCTGGAAAAGATCATATACAAGTATGCGTATACTGTCTGACTGCTATAAAATCTAAAATTGTCATTTTCGCTGCAAGACAAGCTGCGGCAAATGTGAAGCCAGGCACATCTGCATGCTATTCGGCGTTACAAAGGCGTTAGGTATTCCAAACCTTGGTCCATTTTTAAATTTAAAAGCAGCAGAACATACCAAAAGAAACCAGAATGGTTAGCATATTGTTGAAAGACATGCCGATATATATATTGCGAGAATGTCCCATCAGTTATAATTTGACCACTCTGTGGCATTTTGATGAGTTATGGTGTTCTTGAAAGGAAAAAATATTGCCAGTGAAAGTTGTGCCGAGTTTAGCTGACCCTTAGCAAATAACAGCATCGCCAGGAGCTAACCAAGTCATGCGGAAAAAACACGTCACTCAGCACGTATCTAGATCCGTCAGCTCTGTTAAATCCTATGGGAGTTGTAATCTCTTATGAGGGCAACTTGTACTCTAGTATGGCACCAGATCATTCATGGATTTACCTTGGGGACCGGAGTTCGTCTCCTTTGCTGGTTTTATGGGTGTGGAGATTGCCAACGATGTCCCTGTACAAATGGTATTCTGTATGCGCATCTGTCATCCATGTTGGGTGACGAAAGGCGGTGTAATCTACATTGAAGTTCTTCCTGTCGTAGTCAGTGTCTTCCATAACGTTCGTCAGCGCCATTTTGTTTCATTCCTGTTTCACCCTGTATATTCGAAGATGGATCTGAAGATAAAGACAACGTATACACATATAGACAGATACAGACTGATCTATACCTTATTTAACGTGCTTGCACATCTTTTGTGACCTTCTCAGGCAAAAGAAACTTGTTGGGTCAAATGGTTCTTCCGGCCGTACAAATTTGTCTTTAAAACGGTGCATGCATGATATGGGGCTTTGGCTACATCCCTCTCTCAAGTCTTAAAGTTGAGAAAACCTTGTCGGTTACTTAACAGAAAAAGCATTGGAAGGAGCAATGTATTCGTTGTTACATGGCTTAGTAATCTGTAAGTACATCGAGACATCGTTGAAAGTACACAGGAAAGTCAAACACTCATTTTTTCTCAGATAGAATTCTTCTCTTCCTCTTCTTCCTACCATACCCTATATACGAAATCCTCCTCTTTTGCCAGAGTGGATCACATTTATCGAATTTTAGAGTTTCAAGGTCAGTTGAATTTTACAGGAACACAAGTACATGTATACGCAATGTTGGCCAAACTAAAAATAAGTAATATTGACGTTTCATGTTAATATTTTGGACAAGCTCATCTACAACAACATGGCCAATAATACTTTCTGGAATATATATATATGCTAACTCTAATTTGGTCAAAAGATAAAGCCATTCTGCATAATATTTTGCTCGCTCATCATTCATTGCAGGAAGCTTTCGAACGATGGATATTGAACTTAAGTGAAGATCGTCTTGGCGGAGAGTGGACCACTGACTTCGTGGATATGGAGCATGTTTGGTGAAGTTGTGTTATTCAGCACAGTGTCAGGCTGACCAGCAATGGATAGAAACGTAACATCCCTCCCAGTCGACGGCCAAGTGGACATGACACTGCTCCGAGCAGTCTTCCTCGTCCTATCAAAGTACATATGGAGTATCCCAGTCACCATGGGTATTCCTGGGAACATCTTGGCCATCCTTGTGGCCAACAGGCAGCACAACCGTAAACTGTCTCCCTGTGTCTTCATGACAGCAATGGCTGTGGCTGACACGGTGTTCCTGCTTGAGGTGCTCTGGTTCTATTCGCTGTACTACCCAGGGCATCTGGATGCCTCTTTTAACAAGTGGGCCAGAGGGATGATACTCACGTAAGTGTTCTTCAGCTCCCTGAATTATTCACTGCATGTCCTACCCAGGACATCTGGACGCCTCTTTTAACAAGTGGGCCAGAGGGTTGGTACCCACGTAAGTGTTCTTCAGCTCCCTGGATTATTCACTGCATGTCCTACCCAGGACATCTGGACGCCTCTTTTAACAAGTGGGCCAGAGGGTTGGTACCCACGTAAGTTGTCGCTAATTGATACAACGTATCTTGGTCTATTCACATTTTTGCGATCAAGATCTCTGAGATCATCAAAACTTTATTGACACTGTTTACGACTCGTCCGGGCGCGCTCGCATTTGATGGTTGGCCATTTTGTGGTCTGATTGAATCCATTTTGGGTATACATGTTCTCAGACCTGCCTCTTATGAAACTAACAACACCATTAATAACCTCTTTACAGATTTCATATCTTTGTCATCTACACGAGTGGTACGATATCTGGGCTGTACCTAGCCGCTATGTCCATTGACAGGGTAATAGCAGTCAGGTTTCCCATGGCTGCTGTCAGACTCTGCACCACAACTAGAGCAAGGGTTGTAGTTATCAACCTAACAATTCCGATATTAGTCATTAATGTGCATTTATTCTTTGTTTACCAATACGTAGAAGATCTGCAGTCAGGTAAGCATTGTTTTTTTCACTTGCTGCTCATAAAGACCCATCTGTTACTAAAGCCGCGTATCACGCACGAGGTCGTGACACGTCAGGTAAGAATTCAGAACGGTGAGTTGTCGCTTATTTGGGCGGCAACCCCTCAAAACTCCTCGATTCGACGAGGAGATGGCACAGCGTAGCTACAATTTCAGTAGATCGGGGAGTTTCGCAGAGATACCTAGATCGAGCTGTACCGACACGGCTTGTACATGGACGTGTAATAGCGGGAGTGCGGTCAGTGTATATGTATACTAGTATACCAGATTAGGTGATACATTTGTAGTCGCATCTGCGTAGGGCGAAGCTGCCCGATTTGTCCATCCACAACACCCTTAGTTCGGGGACTCTGCCTGACTGGTGACACGTGGCGAGAAACACGCACCCGGAAGGGAGGAATCCATTGCCCTGATTTTTGCTCGAGGCCGTTTGTTGGAGTGAGGATAAGTAAAGATACTTCCATCTCTCCACCCAACAACTGATCCTACAAGTATCAGACTGACAAATCGCCAACTTTCCTTCAAATTGTTTTTTCAAGGTCTACGTATGTTGGTTTACGACGTTCCAGTTGCTCTCGAGAATGCTTCTTCTTTCTACAGCATCATAACGGGCACGGTGCTGCCTTTCCTGGTCATATTAGGAAGCAATAGCATAATTATCGCTACCCTCAAGAAAGCATCCCGGGAACGGTTCAAGCTTGGCACTGCCATCGACCAGAAAGGGACAGCAAAGTCACACAATCTTACTGCCATGTTGCTGTTTGTAAGCGCGGCGTACATAGCCACCACCCTTCCCTACAGGTTGTATCACCCAATCATGACGATACCGCAAGTTGCCGCCGTTTACGACATCACTCAGGAATATTGGCGCCTGAGATCAGGCATTGGCATCTTTCTTGTCGCAGTCGTTTGGATGTGTAATTACGCAACGAATTTCTTTCTTTATTGTATTGGTGGAGGACGACGATACCGACAAGATACGAAGGAAGTGATTGGTTCTCTACTCAAATGCGCTTTGAACGATAAATTATAGCAATATAAGAGTTAGATTAGTTTGAGGCCGGTATAAACGACGTCGTGATGTGTCTGGTGTATTAAGTAAGGCACGAAATAAAGATCTGGGCCACATCCACCCCTTTGAAATTCCTTGAATATTTCAAGAGTAGTGTTGATTTTCGAACAGCAATGCTACCTAACTAGGTCGACTTATATTAAAAGAAATCGATAGATTTATAATAAAAACAACCTTTTTCTTTTTTGTAACTGACAGAACAGATAAATTAGATGTCGGCCAACCACGGAGGACTCCAGTTCAATGAATATACATGTAGGCTGCTTTTAATTTCCACCTTGCCACTAGGTAAAACATTGGTTCAAAGCAAAGAAGCAGGCATGTACTTTGGCAAGACGTGTATACCTTTTACTTCGAGAAGCTATGAAAGCGGGATCGCGAAGTAACGATGCTATTCTTGGCAGCCTCGAAGTTGAATGCGAGGTGAAGGCTTAGTGCCACAAGCCTGCATGGTACTCTAAAGGTGAAGGCTACGTCTAAAGATAGACCTCACTGTGCAATCGCACAGTGCAGTACATGGCGGAAGAAGGTCCATGAAGCACATCCTTGTCAATGCCTCTCGAGCACGTTTTTTCGTATCTGCTATACACCGGCGGCAATATTATGTGCACCGGTCAAGCCTAAATAACAAAAACATTGGCCATTGGAGTGTTCCTACTGTCCGTATAGCAATGTATGCGCGAAAAAGTTTGAAGCGCAATATCTCAGAAGATGCACCGCGATCTTCCTGGCGACTTCCTCCCTATTTCCGCCCCGGAAATGCGGCAACCCTCTCAGAAAAGCAAGCAACAGTCTGTTACTTTGTACCAGTCTTACCTTTACTGTTGATATTCCCAGACGAATTAACAACGGGGAAGAATTTTCACGGCAATAACAATCCGTTTGTTTCGTTCCCTCGTCCAAATCAATAGAAATACCTTCTTCCTGCTGGCTGTTGTTCGTATCGCATTTTTGTGTCAAAAACCTTCCACGTGTCACAATGGTCCTGTTGAATTCGGTACAAAAGTTATTATATGCGTATCAACGGTCTTTCCGTCGGCCGTTTTAGAGGATAAGACCAGTTTCTCCGAACCTTTTGAAGTGCAATAAAATCCTCTCCGAATCCTTTAGCCAGCAGATATAACTTAAATCGAATGAGTTGCTTCCTTCGGTTCTACGAATTTTAAACTGCGCCTTTACTTCCAGAGTTTAGTCATGTGATAGCCGCGCACATGACTGCATGATCTAAACATTTCCAGGATACATGTAGATTGACGCCGTTATAGACAGGTGCACTTTCTACCAACATAGTTTCTCCGTCTTTATCAGTGCGAATATATTAGCCTGCCATATCTACGGGTAAATGGTAAGACTCGGGCTAGGCTCAAGCAAAGGAAACCATGGAAAAAACAAAGGCTATTATTAACCAATGCGTCATTTTCCTGGTTGTTTGCACTCACGATGCTTGGAAGGGGATGAATAAGAAGATATAAGCCAACCAACGCAATTTTCACTAGCTGAAGGTACCACCTCTCGCCGAAAACAGTGAACGCCGATATTTGGACACTTTTATCGTAATGTACCTTTACATATCACGTAGATTAACGGTTCCAGTCAGTTTTTAGGGGTTCTCCATATTTCAAAGGATCCATGAGACAACTACATGTACACTCTTAGAAATAAATAATGATTTTTCGGCCGACACAAATATGCACGCCGTAGGTTTTTCAGCGAAGTTTTTTCAGCATCTCAAAACCCATTTTGGGTTTTCATTTTACTAAAAACCAAACATCAACCAAGCAACCTATGAAATGTTCTGTAATAGTCTGGCAAACTTAAAGGTTTTCAGACTTGGAACCCTGAAAATCCATTATTCATTGGTTTCTTCCAGTAATCGATACCAGTTAATACCAAAAGGACTTTTATACAAAATTGTCAATGGTCAGTGCATGCATTGGAGTTCTTCCGGTTTTTGTAGATGTCATCAAACTGCACCACCTGCGTCTGTGCTGCTGTGGAAAATGAGCGATAAGCAACGAATGGGTAAGGAATCGAATGATTTGGTTTGCAGCTCATGATTCGGTATAGTTGCAGGTGAATTGATGGTGAGCTCACGCCAGATATCTTTCTCGAATCGATTGAATGCTTACCCTCTCCGTATATCATTCGTACATGAAGTATCCTCGTACCGATGCACTTAGAACTTTGCAGTGTCGAGCAACTATCGAAAGCTTCTAGCCATAGGTAGGCCACGTGACTACTGAGTTAAGGCAACCTCAGGTAGGCGTTGTGGCGAAAGTAATATTCATGAGCCTCGAATAATATATAGATGCATACTGTCTGTGCCAAGGCACGAGGTACAATCACCATCAACATTTTCGATTCCATATAAGGTTGCCACGTGGCATTTCTCTGAGCTTGATTTAGGTGCCTGGATTTTGATGAGTTCTCTTCACAAAATTGGATACATTTTGTTTACCGATATAACTATATAAGATTCAACTGAGTCAATAAGGACAAAATGTTATTTTTTAGATGTGCAGCTTATCTGCACTTATATGGCTATTCAAACGCTCTGAGCTATAATATCACTACGACAAATGGCACCTAATTTAGCTCTGAACCCCACAAATCAATGAGATATCAGATATTTGGTCAGTTCTACTTTATGAATTGGACTTAAGTGGACTTATTATTGAATCTCATTTCGGTCCTCAGCAGGAGGTTGGGGTCAATGTAACTTGGTACCCGAAAATTATAATGTATCTCAAATTTACCCTCAAGAAATCATACTTCGAATATTCCGGCCAATGGTTTTCACCGATGTGGCAATGAAGCTGCTTATATATAGTACCGTTGTACCCATCAATACTTTGAGACAATTCAACGAAAATCTCTTCTTTAATTCATAAATTGTTCTGTGGTTTCATCAAAGAGTAGTAATCAACACATACGTTCGATTATAAGTATTTATTACATTAGCCTCTATTGATCATAACAGTGAGGAAATTTGGTTCCGAGTGTAGCCCGTTATTCTATATACATTGATATACTCCTATATCTAACCTCGAAAGGAAGGCGTCGAGAACAGCCCTCGAAAATAGTCGCGGGAGCACCCCATGATTGTTTCCATCAGGGAGGGCCACCTTTGCAACAAAGTAAGCTCCCATCGAATCCAGATTTAATTACAGAATGCCCTCCACACTTTATCACATATTTCATATTTTCTAAACATCGCTTGAACAATATTGCCCGCTTGGGAGCCCTGAAATAGCATGTTCAGAAAATTGGCTGAAATATTGATCGTGTGCTCCGAGCACGATCTTCTCCGATATTAACTAACAACCAGGAAGCCCAGGGCAGTTCCACCAATCGGCTCCAACGTAGATACAAGCATCATTATCTGAAAGAAAAGGACAGGGTTCAGTTTGGTGGATAACAGCAATAGAAAAAGAATCTTTTTACATCAAGCAATAGAAAAGTCTATACTTCCCTAGCTTCCTCATGTAAAATAATAGCAAATGATGATGTTCCAAGCTTCTTTTTACGCTGAGCAATAGAGAAAGGCAAGGTTCCGAGCTTCTTTTTACATCAAATAATAGTGAAAGGCAGGTTCCCAGCTTCTTTTCACAACAAGCAATAGTGAAAGGCAAGGTTCCAAGCTTCTTTTTCAATCAAGCAATAGTGAAAGGCAAGGTTCCAAGCTTCTTTTCACATCACGCAATAGTAAAGGCAAGGTTCCAGGCTTCTTTTCACATCAAGCAATAGTAAAGGCAAGGTTCCAGGCTTCTTTTCACATCAAGTAATAGTGAAAGGCAAGGTTCCAAGCTTCTTTTCACATCAAGTAATAGTGAAAGGCAAGGTTCCAAGCTTCTTTTCACATCAAGCAATAGTAAAGGCAAGGTTCCAGGCTTCTTTTCACATCAAGCAATAGTGAAAGGCAAGGTTCCAAGCTTCTTTTTACATCAAGTAATAGTGAAAGGCAGGTTCCGAGCTTCTTTTCACAACAAGCAATAGTGAAAGGCAAGGTTCCAAGCTTCTTTTTACATCAAGCAGTAGTGAAATGCAAGGTTCCAAGCTTCTTTTCACATCAAGCAATAGCAAAGGCAAGGTTCCAAGCTTCTTTTTACATCAAGCAATAGTAAAGGCAAGGTTCCAAGCTTCTTTTCACATCAAGCAGTAATGAAATGCAAGGTTCCAAGCTTCTTTTTACATTAAGCAATAGTGAAAGGCAAGGTTTGAAGCTTCTTTTTACCTCTAGCAATAGTGAAAGGCAAGGTTCCAAGCTTCTTTTTACATCAAGCAATAGTAAAGGCAAGGTTCCAAGCTTCTTTTCACATCAAGCAATAGCAAAGGCAAGGTTCTAAGCTTCTTTTCACATCAAGTAGTAGTGAAAGGCAAGGTTCCGAGTTTCTTTTTACATCAAGCAATAGCGAAAGGCAAGGTTCCAAGCTTCTTTTTACATTAAGCAATAGCGAAAGGCAAGGTTCCGAGCTTCTTTTTACATCAAGCAATGGTGAAAGGCAAGGTTCCAAGCTTCTTTTTACATTAAGCAATAGTAAAGGCAAGGTTCCAAACTTCTTTTCACATCAAGCAGTAACGAAAGGCAAGGTTCCGAGCTTCTTTTTACATCAAGCAATAGTGAAAGGCAAGGTTCCAAGCTTCTTTTTACATTAAGCAATAGCAAAATCAGGGTTTCAAGCTTCTTTTTACATCAAGCAATAGTAAAGGCAAGGTTCCAAGCTTCTTTTTACATTAAGAAATAGCGAAAGACAAGGTTTCAAGCTTCTTTTTACATCAGGCAATAGTAAAGGCAAGGTTCCAAGCTTCTTTTCACATCAAGCAGTAGCGAAAGGCAAGGTTCCGAGCTTCTTTTTATATTAAGTAATAGCGAAAGGCAAAGTTCCAAGCTTTTTACCTCTAACAATAGTGAAAGGCAAGGTTCCAAGCTTCTTTTTACCTCTAGCAAGAGTGAAAGGCAAGGTTCCAAGCTTCTTTTTACATCAAACAATAGTAAAGGCAAGGTTCGAAGCTTCTTTTCACATCAAGCAATAGTAAAGGCAAGGTTCCAATCTTCTTTTTACATTAAGCAATAGTGAAAGGCAAGGTTTGAAGCTTCTTTTTACATCAAGCAATAGTGAGAGAGGTTCCAAGGTTCTTTTTACAATAAGCAATAGCGAAAGGCAAGGTTCCAAGCTTCTTTTTACCTCTAGCAAGAGTGAAAGGCAAGGTTTGAAGCTTCTTTTTACATCAAGCAATAGTGAGAGAGGTTTCAAGCTTCTTTTTACAATAAGCAATAGCGAAAGGCAAGGTTCCAAGCTTCTTTTTACCTCTAGCAAGAGTGAAAGGCAAGGTTCCAAGCTTCTTTTTACATCAAGCAATAGTAAAGGCAAGGTTCCAAGCTTCTTTTCACATCAAGCAATAGTAAAGGCAAGGTTCCAAGCTTCTTTTCACATTAAGCAATAGTGAAAGGCAAGGTTTGAAGCTTCTTTTTACCTCTAGCAAGAGTGAAAGGCAAGGTTCCAAGCTTCTTTTCACATTAAGCAATAGTGAAAGGCAAGGTTTGAAGCTTCTTTTTACCTCTAGCAAGAGTGAAAGGCAAGGTTCCAAGCTTCTTTTTACATCAAGCAATAGTGAAGGCAAGGTTCCAAGCTTCTTTTCACATCAAGCAATAGCAAAGGCAAGGTTCCAAGCTTCTTTTTACATCAAGCAATAGTGAAAAGCAAGGTTCCAAGCTTCTTTTTACATTAAGCAATAGCAAAAGGCAAGGTTCCAAGCTTCTTTTTACATCAAGTAATAGTAAAGGCAAGGTTCCAAGCTTCTTTTCACATCAAGTAGTAATGAAAGGCAAGGTTCCGAGCTTCTGTTTACATCAAGCCATAGTTAAAGGCAAGGTTCCAAGCTTCTTTTTACATTAAGCAATAGTGAAAGGCAAGGTTCCAAGCTTCTTTTCACATCAAGCAGTAATGAAAGGCAAGGTTCCGAGCTTCTTTCTACATCAGGCTATATTTGAAGGCAAGGTTACGAGCTTCTTTTTACATCAAGTAATAGAGGAAGGCAAGATTCCAAGCTTCTTTTTACATTAAGCAATAGTGAAAGGCAAGGTTTTAAGCTTCTTTTTACATCAAGCAGTAATGAAAGGCAAGGTTCCGAGCTTCTTTTTACATCAAGCAATGGTAAAAGGCAAGGTTCCAAGCTTCTTTTTACATTAAGCAATAGTGAAAGGCAAGGTTCCAAGCTTCTTTTTACATCAAGCAATAGTGAAAGGCAAGGTTCCAAGCTTCTTTTTACATTAAGCAGTAATGAAAGGCAAGGTTTCGAGCTTCTTTTTACATCAAGTAATAGGTAAAGGCAAGGTTCCAAGCTTCTTTTTACATCAAGCAATAGTGAAAGGCAAGGTTCCAAGCTTCTTTTTACATCAAGCAATAGTGAAAGGCAAGGTTCCAAGCTTCTTTTCACATCAAGCAGTAATGAAAGGCAAGGTTCCGAGCTTCTTTTTACATCAAGCAATGGTAAAAGGCAAGGTTCCAAGCTTCTTTTTACATTAAGCAATAGTGAAAGGCAAGGTTCCGAACTTCTTTTTACATCAAGCAATAGTGAAAGGCAAGGTTCCAAGCTTCTTTTTACATTAAGCAATAGTGAAAGGCAAGGTTTTAAGCTTCTTTTTACATCAAGCAGTAATGAAAGGCAAGGTTCCGAGCTTCTTTTTACATCAAGTAATAGGTAAAGGCAAGGTTCCGAGCTTCTTTTTACATCAGGCATTAGTTGAAGGCAAGGTTACGAGCTTCTTTTTACATCAAGTAATAGAGGAAGGCAAGATTCCAAGCTTCTTTTCACATCAAGCAATGCAAGAAGGCAGTATATTTCTTTTTGAAAGTCTTGCCGGATCAGGAATATTCGGCGTATTGGCCTTAGACTGGGAACAAGTTCGGAAAATACCAATATATATATTCATGGATGAGAAATATATCAAATTTCGTTTTTAATTGTGCACTCGTTTTTTGTGGCGGACATGCGATGTAGTTGGCGTTGACATAGCTCTTTATTCCCATTCATAACTGACTTGAAAAAATGCCTCAGCACTTACATTGGGGATTTGGAATAAGAAGCAACTTCAGGCTGATGCCTCACAACCATATTTCCCGTTCACTGTGACTTACCTCGCCTGCCTCGGGACAATAACTTATCAAATCGCTGTCCGCGGACCACGTCTGTAATCAGAAAAAAAAATGTTTGAGACTGAACTATGAGGATTGAGGAAGTTAGTCACATTTGGAGTCTTAAAGTATGCAGAATAATGTTTTATCTAATATTGTATTAGAGGACAATATCATGTATTGTTGTTACCTTTTTTCTCACTTTTATTAGGTCAGCTGAGAATTGCACAAACAAGGTTCGAAGCTTTTTTACAACTTGCAATAACGAAATACAAAGTTCCAATCTTCCAACTTGCAGTTAAGGTACATGAGCATGACTTACTGGTATCCACTGTAGAATCGGCCATGGTACCACAAACGGACAACAGGACGAGCAGAGTGAATGCAGCACGAAGCTGGAAAATGGTAAATGACCGAGAAAAATATCTTAACAATTAGCTGACCCACAACATAGACCTAAGGTGTACCTGCATGGTGACGAATTAAGCTATGGTTCAATAGAAACTCTGTCCTGTGACAGATTCTCCTACCACACAGTCAAAGAAAATTCCTCCGACCAAATATGTCGTGAATTGGCACTATATTAAGGGACAAAGGATTTATTCAAAATCTAATATAAGACGTGTTTTAATGGAAAGGTATAGTACAAGAAACTTACCATACTGGAAGCTATTTGATGAGAAGTTGCTGCTGTGAGGCAAAAGCTACGAATGTGGATACCCCCGCGAGGTGTCTTAATATGTTATCACATTTATCCCTTTTCCTAGGCTATTTATCATATTTATCATTTTTTCATATCTCATGAATCTTGGCGGTAGGATGCATTATCAACGTCGAATATCAGCCCCAGGTTGCGTTAATCATGATGTTTTTATATATGAATATAAATATATTCAGATTTCGAGTTGATTTAAAAATCAACTGGAAATCAGAATATTTTCAGCACGTCTCTATGACATTATAAAATCAAATTATAACGGTATCTCGCGACTTTTCTATAGCTATCAATTTTAGTCAACCTTTTTTGCCTGAACCAACTTTTATCGGGCGTTATCGGGCCGAACCTGTCTATCTTTGTGACATAGGTCTGACGTGTCACGCAAAGTGCCTCGCAAACGAAAGATTATTGCTCACTGACGCTCGATAGAAATTGGTTCAAGAGGTATCTGTGTGATGTCAGCACGGTCAGCGCAATGCGTGGTCGAATTCGTTACTCTTGCCATGTGGTCCTGTTTTCCCGCCTTCAGCGCCTATTGGTCAATGGATTCGTTCTGTCACCACCGACTCGTTTGTTGCTGGTGATACACTAAAGGGTGGCTTCAGTACCGGGCTTCAGTACCATTTGTGACAGGTTTTAGAGTATCGCTAGCACGAGGGTAGGATTAATTGGTGAGTATTTTGACGTTTTCTTTTTGGTTTTTCGACGATATGTAGGACCTGGTCGTTTCCTCGCTATTCGGACATTCGCCTGTGCTAATTCAGTAGCTAGTCAGTATATGCATTATCAGATTATGCAGCTAGGCCACATACTAGGCTTTAACAGAGAAAAAATTCTAACCATAGGCTACCTTAAGTTAGAAGGGGTAATGCCGTTGTATCTTGGCGAGGGTCGGGAGCGCATACCCAGTCCGTTACCAAATCTGGGCATTTAATTTAGTTAGCCCTTAAACCTTCAAATGGTTTTTCACCATAGCAAAAATACTCTCGTTTCACCGATTTAAGATTGCTTCAGTAATTACTTAAGAATATAAGGTCATGGCTGTCAAGAATTTGGTCTTGCTGACCCATTCTCTGCACAAATTCAATGCATCAAGTTGCAATCTTTCCCCAAAAATTATTATCAAAAACACACTTCTGGTGACTTCTTTGAAGTATTTTGCACCCTGCCATCTGTCAAGAATTTGGTCTTGCTAACCCATTCTTTTGCCCCCTGCCCCCCCCCCCCCCCCCCCCCACTAACTACACCTCTGACCACATGTATCAAATCAAGCTAGACTTAAATAATCAAATAGATAAGGTAAGCTTAATACATTTTTGAATGTAGTCAATCATGATAATTGGCCTACTTAATCGGACCAGTTCACTCAAATTGCCTTATATTGCTCATGCCTGACAATCAAACAGTAGTAATAGTATAAATGGTTATCACTACTCTTCTTTATACAAAAGATGATAGTAACAAAACTCCTACCATTTAAGTTGGGAAGTCATAGGCCTGCACTACTTGAATACTAACAATTGCATTACGTTGATATCATTAGTTCTGCCATAAACTTGATTGTATTTGTCAAGAGGTGAACATGGGTTAAGGCTTTTTTGTCAGGGTTGGTAGCATCAGTGGTGTGTCAAATCCCAAACTATCATATGGGGATCTAAGTTCCAGGGTGACAATCATTCCTCTCTCGCCTATGCTATTATACAGTGGAACCTCCCTTAGCGGACACCTCTCTTCTAAGGACACCACCTCTATTAAGGACACTGCATTTGGTCCCAAATTGGTAAGCAGGACACCACTCAATTAAGGACAGCATTTGTTAGTCACAAGGGTGTCCTTGATAGAGAGGTTCAACTTAACCACTTTTGCACGGAGTCCTCTCATCTGAATTTTCAGTATCATCTTGTGATTGATTGCATTCTGTTCCTTATTGACATATTCAATTTCACTGATCAACTCACTGGAAGTAGCCTAACAGAGATGTGCTGTGGGAAAGCAAACATTAGTTTGAAATTGAATGGTGGCATCGATCACCTTCAAGAGATTTATTTACCACATTGATCACTTCTTGAGATCAATAATTTCTACTTCCGAGCACAAATTGATGGCTCGCAGCATGCAATGCATTCCATTAGGGGATCATCAAGCGAAAAGATACACAGATGGACTATTGTTAACAGTAGCAACAGGTACTGGAGACTACTTAAATGTATTTAAAGGGTTGACTTTGGCTAGAACTTTAAATCATACTCTTTCAAAACCAAGTGAATGCCAATTTAAGGATGGGAGTCTGTTCTTGGTTTTTAAGAGAACAGCCTCCTAGGTTTTAAATGGGCATTCACTTCATTTTGAAGCAGTTCTAATTTGTTAAGGATGTCAAGTTTGAGCGTAAATGGTGATCCTTAAGTCATACTGTTGTATAAATATATTATTGATACCTATTATGTTTAAAGGAACTCTAATTCTTCCTTTCATTTCAGGGCTTTTTCTCATGAGTATCTTTGGATAAATATAAAAAATGACGAGTTTGTCCCCTGGTGTTCTCTTCCACTCAACGGGACTCAACCAAAAGTCCACACCAATAGCACCTGATGCTACATCAGTTGAAATTGAAAAGATCCACAAAAAGTAAGACATTTTTCTAGTTTTAATTTCAGTATCATAGAAGAGAGTCAAAACTTGAAATAAGATGTGTCTCCGAATTTGCAATAGAAAAACAGCATCCCTATTTATAAGTTCATGTTATCATTGGAAAATCTTAATTCATGTTCAGATTTCAAATAATTTTGAAAGGACCGAGCTTTTTATAGAGGGAGTAAGCCATGCCTACCAAAGGAAAAGTTCACTTGAGTCATGCAAACCCTTCATATTTATGAACTCTTTAACTGTGGGAGTAAGAGCATCCTGTGAAAGGATTAATTGTCAAGCCTGCAAAGGCATAGGGTGCTTTGGTTTCCAACTGTGCTCACTGGCAATGTGTATTAAAGCTTTCTATCATGCATATCAAGTAAAGGCCTACCTGCTAGTTGGAAGCATTCAAATCTTTCTATCCATTACTCTCACTTTTTTTGAAAAGGATTGAGACCTCAGAATTTCTTTATAAACGAATTGAATGGGGTATCTTTCATATTTGGGGTTATTATAAGTTCAAGCTGTTTGAATTTATTTGACAGATTCCATTATGATAAAATAGCAGGGTGCTGGATAGCAGGCTTTATTTCATGATAAGTTTTTTGGGTTGAGTTGAATATGACTGGCTAAATCGGACGACAGACACCTCTCGGTAACGAAAAGGCTCTATGTTAAGGACACTAGTTCTGGTCCCAAATTGGTTGCTTCCACTCAATTTGACCTCTCAGGACACCTCTCTATTAAGGATATTACTTGTACTTCTAAAGGGTGTCCTTAATAACGAGGTTCTACTGTACAGCATGAGCAGCCTGCTATGTCCACGATCTGTGTCTTTCTTTAGTTCGAGATATTTTCAGTTATCAGCTCGGTAATAAAAAACAAGGCGCTAACATGTATTTTCCAAATTGAATGATATGTTCAGTTGTCAAGGTTTTGTCGGTAGTTCTCCTACACATGTTCTAATACGTCTTAAATATCTTTTGGGCATTTTGGTGTGTAAAAACCTATTCAGTGCAATGAAATCTGTAAGTTTGTGTTGCCCCATGGCAAGAGTTCTGTACACGCTAATCAAGGGTAAAAAACATACTTTAAGTAGTAATATTTTCGTGTATAATATAGATTGTGCCAAAAAAGGACTATATAAAATGGGCTACTCATGTTTTTCGTGTTATGGGATTTATTTCTCAGCTACTTTATTTATACACGAGCTATGCAGTTTGTTATCTTTGCAAACATAAGGTGATTCGCCCGAGGAAGTGAATAACAAGTAATTGCAACCTATGAATTGAATTATTTTTGTTATTTTATTATTTTAATATCCTAGTGTTTAAACTTATGGATATTTTGTCGTGCTTTGGTATTAAAGGAATTATGTTAAATTTAAAGGGGAAATGGCCTGGTAAAGTTTGAGTCCTTGCTCAAACCCAGCTGCTGGTACACACTGTGGTATGCATCTAAATTCTAATGATACAAGATACTTCAGCCTTCTACCAACAGCAAAAACTTATAATTTTTAAACCCCAACAATGGGCAAAGCATAGTTTTCTCGTGTCTGCAAGACTTGATTAGAATCAGGCCTAGTAGACTGTTCAATTATTGTTGCCAGCCTACTAGCAGCAGGTCGTTTAACCTATAGGCACATGTCTTGATTCGCTGTGCAAGAAAGACCTGAGGACTGTCTTATATCAATGTGTACAGTCAAGCTAATCCCGTTGTAGACCAAACAAAACATATAAACACAGGCCTATGCCAGTAGGCTTGCTTTACCTGAATAAGACTTCCAGTATTGGCCGTTCTTATTCAAATCATATTTACTTTCTTTTAGGTCATAATATGGGCAGCCCACTTTAACTGTGCCGTCCCATTTGGACTTAACGTGCCCCTGCTTTAATTAATGTTTTCATTTTAAAACTTTATGAGTCCTTAGTTCCAGTCCTTTGTCAGTCATAAAGAAAAATCGATGTTGGTTGATTGACTGAACTTATTTTAGTCCATTCTTAATGATGTTTTTCGAATGGTTCAGCTATATTATAGACTCTCAGAAATAAAAGCTTTTGAGCGTTTGGAAAACCTTTTAAAGGTTTTTAGGCCAACACAATTCAGAACACTTAGGCCTATAGGTTTTTCAGCAAAAATAAATATCCCTGAAGATTTTTCAGAATCTCAAAAGTTGTTTTTTTTAATTACAGAGTGCATATAACTCATTAAACGTGTGGAATAACTCATTAAACTTTAAGCAAAGCTTTATCGCTACAATGTGCCACCTTCATTTGAATAACAGTACATTGTATTTCCATACATCAGTTTTGATCCATGGTAATAGCCCAGCATACCTATCAGACTCAACCACATCAGTGTTGTTTCAAATCGATCAATCACTTCTATTCATGTGTTTTAATAGTGCCCATTTAGATTTATGACGAGCGATTGTACCCGCTCTAACTTCATTGATTTCTCTGAATAATTTATTTAGAGTCTCGAGTCGAACCAGAAAAAAGCAATCGTGTCTCAAGTATGTATTTCTGGTAGAATTATAAATGTTGTACTGCTAATTAGGGGTCGATGTGTGGGTATTCTTAGGGACCATCCAAAAAAGAAGGAAAATTGTAGTTTTGGTGAAACAAAAATTAAAAAAATGAATCATACTGTTTGCTTGAGTTGTTGATGGTCCCTTTGATAGTTAGCAGCCTGTCCACGCTATTCTGCTGTTAAAGGTCTATACTGTAACATCTCACAGCAAAAATGTCACAGTAAAGAGTACATATATCATTTGCTCTGCTCAATTTTTGGTGGAAGGATGTAGGTTAGAGTGTGTCCGATGCATGGCTGTTGTAATGTTGATGTGTTTTTTGTTCGGCTTTTAGTTCAGCTTGATTAAGTCAAGCATCTTAACCCGTCAAAGGTTAACATTGACAGCAAATGGATTAAAGTACTTTTTCGGTGTACCCCAAAGCTCAGTGTTCCCAAACAAAATATTCATTAAGTAAGCTGTGATTTGCAATGAGACACGGAGAGAAATGAGTTGGTCTGTTTTCTGTGTCTACTAAAACTTGACAAATGTGATTACCTGCTTCGGCAGTTCAGCTGCCATGGTACTATGGTGTTGTGTAAAGCCGCAATATTGAACCACATTCACTTGATGTCAACTTCACATGATTTCAGAGAGCCGTACAATGGTAATCCGTGGCCGAGAGATAGTCCTGTAGCAATGGTTTATGATGTAGGTAATAGCAGCACCAGTATGATACTACTCAATAACCGAAAAAAGGTGAGAAACTTCTGCCAGTGTTAATGATTATGATTATGAATCAGCTAAACAGCTTAATTAGCACGTTAAGCGAGGGACTGTTCATTGCAATGTAGGCAGTGCACCGTTGCACCCGATTTGTTGGAACCTATCTCTTTCGAACCTCTCTCAATTTAACGATTCATACCTGTTTGTCTCCCCTAAATATCTCGCTAAATCTTATGTGTCCAGGCAAAATAGCTCATTTTGGCACCAAATCGGCATTCGGGGACACTTGCCTATTAATAAACTGGTTAGCTCTAGTGTTTCGCGAAATATCTGAATTCCATTTTAATTTCCTTTTCAGAATAATTCTCGCTTGAGAGGTCAGAGTGCACTCTCTAAAGGGTCATTGGCGAAGTAAGTTTCAATAGCAGATCATCCATTATCCTTAGACTTTTCATTTACTGCCAGTGCGGTATTAATTCCTTAACCCATTTGTGGTTGATGACAAAAAGCTCCATAAAGATGAAACTGGCTTAAAGAAATACACAGTATACTGTTTTAAACTGTTGCTATTAAGAGGGTTAAAGGAGAATTCAGGCGCATTAGATTTCACCGTGATTTTCTTGTGAGTAAAATGACACCTGGAATGAGTAGAGAACATAAGACTTTACAAATCACGTATAGAAAGAGTTCCAGATTGCATCTTTATCATTACAGTTGTCTTACCCAACACCTTACAACTTATATCCTCTTCATCATCTGCTGTATGGAAAAAATGAATGACATCTGTCTAACATGGTGCACTCACCTTGTATGATACCATCGTGATCAGTCTCTGTGCGCCAGATAAAGAAAACTGTTGTTTATAGTCCCTGTCAACTTTTTCATCATGTCTCTTCTGAGCGCATATAAACAGTGTTTTTTTTCCATGAACAGAAGTACCAGCATATCAGACGAAAGGTAACTGCTTTAGGTTTGTCGTAACAGTCACACACATCACATTTCACTTTGCATGACCATTCTTACATCTTTCTATCACTCGCTGTACAGTCAAACCTCTCTAAAAGGACACCTTGGGACTGACGTGCTGTCCTAAAAAAACCCAACTCCTAAGGCGTGACCCATGAAATGCAGCATAAGTATAAACTTGAAGCGTAACCTTTAACATGTTAAATGTTCTTAAAATCATAACTCCCATCTTATATATAGATTACGAAATGATGAACATTCTGTCACACATTTCATAATATGATTTATTTTTTAGACATTCGTTTGTGGTGGTATTTAATATCAGTATACAGCTAGATACACAGGATTTGGGGAAGGTGGTAGTTTGCTTGCGTTATAAAAATGTTCATGAGGCTAAACTCTGACCTTGCTGTCTGTAAAATATTAGTTCCCTTGGTTAGTGCATGATAGTGTTGATATTCACTATCTCTTTATCAAAGAGCGAGCTCCTCTTTCCAGCTGTTGGAAATTCTTAACAGAAAAGTGTGTAAAGGTATTCTCCATTCTTACACTTAACCTGATCTGCATTCATAATCAACAATATTTACAGCCGCAGTACCTTCAGTCAGTTCATTGCTCTGTTTTGCTCAGAATGAGAAAATACAATCTTCCCTTATAGCTGATTGCAAGTGATGGAGAATATGAAAACCTGACTGAGGCACCCTCAATGAAAAAAAATTCATATTCAGACATTTTTAGTTGAAGTACAGCCAATTTCAGGTACTACTCATTCTACAGGGAATTTGATTTAAACTGTTTTTGATTCATCCCATTTCAGTGAGTTTGGTGAGCTAGAAATAAACCCGGACAGACATTTTGGTAAGTCGGCAAAAGCCTTGGAGGAGGCTGAGTGTGGCACTGGATAAGGCAAACATCAAGCCCAGATTTCCTTATAGGATCCTCCTTATAGGATCCTCCTTATAGGATCCTCCTTATAGGATCCTCCTTATAGGATCCTCCTTATAGGATCCTCCTTATAGGATCCTCCTTATAGGATCCTCCTTATAGGATCCTCCTTATAGGATCCTCCTTATAGGATCCTCCTTATAGGATCCTCCTTATAGGATCCTCCTTATAGGATCCTCCTTATAGGATCCTCCTTATAGGATCCAGGATGCAATTGTTCTGCACTGGCTATTCAGGGGCATCAACCTGACACTTGTCATGATACTCGACGAAGTTTTATTGATGAAAATTATGTTGGATACAATTAAAGATGTTTTTGTAAGCTTTTTTTAACACTTCTTCTTCTTTTCCCAGCTCATAGTAATCTGAACCGAGAAGGGCACAATCCCTGCTTGAACTCACAATCTCCATATTTTGAACCCGAGACGCAGCCACACATTGATTGGAGGAACAAGCGGCAGCGACCGCCATGGAAACCTTGTGGTCAGTTTTTCGATACAAATCAGCAGAAAGATCACCAACAAAGTTTTGGTATCTTTGGATTTCGGAGAGAACTAAATATTATCTTATAGTTTAGAAAAGTTAATTTTTTTTGCTTTTTAAGAGCAGTCAAGTAAGAAGTATCCAAGATAGACATGATTTAGATTATCACTCAACAAAGAACATTATACTCGTATGCCTAGTGTTATTATTTTTGTCAAAAACAGTCAAATTGTCAAAATTGATATTTTTCAGAATCGTCTGTCAATGCCTATCGTCATGCATCATGCCGGCAGCCAACAGATCCCATATTCTACAGCCTTGAGCACCAGCGCCCTAGCACCACCCCTAGTGGCCGGAGGTCGAGAGGTCCACGGTCCATTGAAAACAATTACTATCTCCACCATCCTGAGCTCTCGTTTGGACAGCGGTTGTATTTGTGGAGTACCGCCCATGTTTATAGTTTAACAGACATGAAGTCTCTAAAACAGAGGCAGTATCTTGATCTTTTGAGAAGGGAGAAAAATAGAGGTGAGTATTCAAGAGAGGAATTGTGTTCAGGGCCATAGCTAGAGGGGAGCAATGGGGGAAATGCCATCCCATCTGATGGGCTGATCCAAAACCCAGGCATTTTCCTTGAATTTGTGACTTTGGGAGGAATTAATTGCAGGCACCGCAGCAGATATTACGTAAAAACCGCTGGACACCCAAGGTGTTGTCATGGTATATTGTAAGAAATAGAGGAATGTGGATATGAAGTCAGGGCCGCGTAATATCTCACCTCATATTTACAGGCTTTCACACTGATAAGGAATACCAGCAGTATGACCGATTTATTCGCACTCCGCGCCGATTGACGTCAGATGACTATTATCGAGATAGAGAAAGATCGCAGGGTCAGCGAGCACGGACTGCTGGAGGTCGTCTCGAAAAAGATGAGGGATCTGATAAACAGGAAGAGTAAGAATTATTAGTTTCGAACCATTTCCATGTGATCTATTATCTGTCTTAAGCTGACAAAAGGAAAATTTCAAAGACCAGTTTTTGAGTCAGTCTGTGGCAGGTGTGGTTGGTGTTGTAGGACAATTTTGTAATCCTGTCTACAATGTCTCATTTCAGAGAGCCACAGAACGATTCCCAGAAAGACTCAAGAGGGACCAGTACCAAAAACGTCTCAGCCAATAAGAGAAAGAAGGAAGAGGAGGAAAGAAAAAAGAACGAAGAAGATGAAAGAAAGGAAAAAGAGAAAACTCTAAAAAAAGAAAAAGAAGTGGGATATGCTCAAGAGTCAAATGAAATGAGTGGAAAACCTCAAAGTGCTGCGAGTGTGAAAAGGGATTCAAAATCTGCCAGCTCAAAAAAATCTTCAGCGAAGGGTTCAAGATCTTCGTCTAGGGCTAGTAAGGCTAGCAAGGATAAAGGTAATCGAAGTTAACTAATGATATCTTGTCTTTTCCTTGGTGGCTGAAGTAGGAGGTCTAGGCTGATCCTTGTGTCTTTGAACATGATTAGGCCTGTGACAGGATTCGTATTCTGAGATGTGAATGAATTGTGCTTCCATGGAGTTTCACAACTTGGCCATCTCTGGGTGGTGGCACAAACTAAAGAAATATGTTTTAGTTATAAGTGCAAAATGTGAGAACAGAATAATAGAAAGTGTTAACTAAATATTGGACATTGTTGGGCCTTATATTAGCGGAGGCAATTTATATTTAATGAAAGTTACTTACTGTCTGAGTAAACGACCCTTAAAGATTCCTTATAATTCTTTTACCACCATTTTATCATAAGGGTGAACACTACAACTATTTCTTTTCCAGTGTCAAAAACGTCTGACGATGAAGAACTCATTCTCAGTTCTGATCCCGACACAAGAGACAAACGGGGCCGAGGACCCACCCATGTGAATGTAGACGTAGCAAGTACCAACCCGTCTGTTGCCCTTTCTCAGGAACCCATCGACCGGGAACCGAAAGATGTGGATAAACTGGAGTACTGAACATGAATGGGTTTCCAGGCGTCTCCAAAGATTGCCAATGAGACAATGAGGTAGCGGACCTTTGATGAATCCCTATAGATGGTGCAGCAAGGCATATACCTTTCAAGGCCTGTGCGAACATCGTAATGAGAAAGCTAACTGCTGATGACGTTATGACGTCACTCGTGTCATCGGGCAGAATGAACTGACAAGGCAAGCATATGATGTCATGACATAAAGACGCATTGGATCTCTATCAAGACATGATTTGTTGCACACATCGTTGGTTGTTTTTTTGGTGTAAAACTAGCCTCCTCATGAAGCCTGAAAAGGTTTATGACTGCGCCCCTAATAAAGCGAATTCAATTAGCCACTACCTCATTGGTATTATTGCCTTACAGTTATCATGAGATGTTTCATCACGTGCTGGTCTACTTTAGACAGTCAAAGGTCATAACGGAAGATTCACCGTCACATCTGATTCATATATTGCATGACTACCAGATGATATTGTCTCCAGACAACCCAATGACATAATGAGACCATCAGTATTGCTAACCTCTTAATAATTAGAAGAATCATGTCATGGTTTCAGAGGTAAATCGTCATACCAAGTGGGGTAAAGAAATTGATTGACACTGGTGTTGTGTTAATCTAGGGGAGACAGTACCCTTGGCATTGGGAGGCATAAGAATCCAGGGAGGTATACAACTTCATTATGAAACGGTCATTTGGTTGTCTTGGGAGGTATTATGACTCGGATGTGACAATGTCATTTGGGGTCGTCCGGGGAGGTATATGACCAGGATGTGAAAGTGTCCTTATTGGGCTGTCCGGGGAAGTATTCTTTATATAACTTGGATATGAGAAACTACTGGTAAGACGAGTGGAAACGTGTTGGACACTGAAAAAAACATTGATCTGTTGCACTTTCGTGAAGCATACCTGTGATATACTTGATAGACTCTTTTCTTAATTGCGTAGTATTATTATGGAGTTTCTCTTAAATTGTGTACAAAATGGTTGTAAACTTGAATGGGTTTGCAATGGATTCTACTTCGGATCTCTAGTTGGAATTGTTGAAGAGTGTTGGAAGAGAGGAAACTGATCATGAATATCTGGAAAGGCTGTAGACTGATACCATAAAATATGACATCTTGCTGACCATGCGTCATATCATGTTATGTCACGATTTCGCCACTGATGAACGAATGAATAGGAAATGACGTAAACACGAATCAAAGATGACATAATTGTGACAAGAAAAAAACGTTGTTACACCATGCTGTGCAACCATGTCAGAGAGAGTTGATGTCACCAAGGTCACTTGTCTCTTCGTGCAGCACTATTCAATACAAATCCTCTTAGTCTATGTTGTGCAGGTGTCATAATACTTGAGGTGATAAATCAACAACTTACTGTGAACTATTTTTCTGGACTAAAAATTAAACTTCTATTTGTTCCAAAAAGTGTTATGCGTCATTTATTCAATGTCATGGGAGGCAAGTCTCACACTTTGGCTAAAGAAGAATCTGCTGGAGAGAAATTTGAACTATTTGGGAGCAAAAGTTGACACAGAACACTAGACCTCTAGCTGAGAGATTTTTCGAGTTCGCATTTTTCTGTGTTGTATGTGGGGGGCCTACCATGAGGCCTTTTCATTCAGAGAAGTATGGATTAGCTGGATTGGTCCAATACATTTGGACATTTGAAGGATGTGAAGAATTAGGAAGTCTAATTCCTCGCATGTTCTGCAGGTAGCTTTAGTTGATTGTAATTGCACTGCAACAGATCTCTGGTTTAATCCTCTAGGAACTGAGCCGAAAAACTGCAACACCAAGTCGAGTATCAAAAACAGGTATGCCCATATCATTGCATTATCCAAGTTGTTCAAAATGATATCCCTATCCTATGGGCTTGGAGGAACCAGTAGGGGGACAAACTCGTTGGTCTCAATACCCATGGCACACACGCACAAAAGGAAGCTATATCATATTTATTCTTTTTATTTCAAATTATTTTTACAAGGTAACATATTTTCCGGGACACACTTAAGCTTACCTTGGGCAGCGCAAACCAGACAGGGTTTACAAAAATTGCTCAAATTCTTCACAAAGGATAAATAAAAAGGTTTTTGTCGCTAGGCCTACCAGTTGCTTGTTGACGGAAAGATATTGTGCACCTGAACTTCAGCTAATGAGGGGAAATGTTTGTGTGAAGGGCCGTATAAGGAAACATTAACCCCTGATTTGCCCAGGATGACACACAGTTGGTGTACCCATACAGATGTATCCCTGCAGGACAGAAACCTTGTGATTTCATCATTGATACATAAACATACTCTCAGGTGACGCTGCAAAACAGGTTCATTGAGGGCTAGCAGCACCACACAGCCTCTTCTGCAGCAATATGGATACTGTACATACATAGTAAAAATAACTTGGATACAGCAAAATACTTGATGCTTATCAAAAGTAGTATAGGCAGGTGCCAACTCATTGGAGCCAAGTATGTCAGATTAAGTTATACGAAGCTGATTCTCTCAGAACATGAAAACTATTTATGGTAGTAGGGGGAATATAGATTGCCCAAGCAAACATGACCCCGTTCCCTAACGGCACATGTGAGTGAAGACCACTGATTTGACCCCCCAGCTACCATAATCCCTATTTTCAAGAAGAAAAAAAAGAATTTGGAAAAATCAGTCAACCGACCACCTAGACAAATTTGCAAATTCTTGAGTATATTCATCCAATTGTGAAAATCTTAGGGTTAGTTTTGACACACAATCATCAATTCACTTCAGATCTCAATAGTTTTCAAATTATTGGAAAGAATACTCCGTTTTCAAAATCGATCATACTGAATATTAAATCTACAAGGAGTCACTTAACAAGAAAACAAGAAGATCTAGTAAAACTGGGCCACGTCAATTTGATGCTTGCAATCATTTCAAAAACTGATCATTTTGTAAAACTACATGTATGTAATACTACATGTACGAAGTTAGCATAGAAACTGTTGAAACAAAAACTGAATTTATCTAAAGGGATATTGATTTTAAAACACAACACTGAAATAACTCTTGACCTGATTTACAAAATTCCTTCTCAAAAGATCAAAGTTTTAGTGAAGAGGAAACACAAATTTTAAGGCTGATTTGACAAGGGCCTTTCCTGTTTGGCACATGCAGCGGCTCCAGAAAACTACACTCAGCCCGAGAGGGTATTTGGTGAAACGTAACGATACTTCCACTTTTCTACCAAATACACCATTGCAAGTGGGTAATCAGTGTTCCAAAATACACACTGCGTCAAGTGAAGTTTCCCCAGAGTAGAACATGTCCCAGTGGAATCGGGCCATTATACATGTATGGCAACACTTATATAAATGCACTTATTTCAAGGCCTCTCATCAAGGCATTCCATCCATCATCCCCATGAAGTTTGGAGCATGTACAAGAATGTTTTAATTTTGAGGCAATCTCACTCTACTCAAATGTAATATCCATTTTTTTCTGTTGATTGCGAACAAATCACAAGTTCTGCACTAACTGATTTTCTTAATGCACCACAGAGTACCCCGACAGTTAACTTACATAAAAACTTTTGTGTGTATGACGTCAAATTGTTTAAGTTACCAGATGGACACACGTTATTTTTAAACTTCACCAATGAATGTACATTTCTGGTGTTTTTTCTTGTAATGCACCCTTTTTTCCTAAAGGCTCGACTGGGCGATATCCAGGGCATTCTCGGCTCCAAGTCTGGGAAGTCTTCAGCATGCAAATGTGGTGGAAAATCTGACAGTGCAAACTTGACAGAATGCACACGCCTGGGTAGGGGAAGGGAGAATTCAGCACATACACCTTGAATATCAACAACTGAGATTACATGCCAGACATAAATCTAGATTAATTTACAAAATCGAAGGTCTAGAAAAGCAGGTCTCAATAACTAAATATATTTACAACTGGAGTCCATGCTTGAAACCTGCCCTTCAGATTCAAAAGACCTTCAGCTCAATAGTAAAGCTCTCAAAGCTATTTGAACAGCACAATGAAATAAAGCCAGGAGACCCTTTCATTGGCGGGTGACACCCAGTAGGCACTTTTTAATCTTTTCAGGACCCACTGCCACCATAAACATGGAATTTTCCCAAAGGTTTTTAGCGTTTAAAACTAATCACAATGACATGATGATTCTTAGACATGTTGGAAGGTATAAAAAATGTCCTTCTTTCTAAGCCAAAACAAAAAAAGATGGCACCACTAACCCAAAGGGTGCCGCCAAAATGAGTGCTCTACTGCTTTACTGCCAGACAGAGGAATGCGTTTTTATCTCGATATTCGCTCAGAAAAGCGAGATTGTTGTCCATGATCTACGTAGAAACCCAGCTAAAGAAAATAGCGTCTCCAATTCCACAAGGGAACAACACATTGCATAATATATCCAGATATACCATGGATCTTTATCTCGGTTGTCTAGGCAACACTGAACACAATTCTGCTTTATGATGTCTCGTGTATCATAATCATTATTTCCTCGCTTAAAATATTTAGATCCATGAGAAAGTTGTCCGTATCAACACAATGATTACGCAATCCATGGTGTCTCAACCATCTTCTTTTGGCGGTGTAAACCAACCTGAAAAGATTTGAAGAAATAGAAAATCTTGAGCGGGTGTGACTTAACAAATAGGCTAGAACCACGTTCTTCAAAATGACATAACCACCTCTAAAAATGGTGTAAACCAATGTGTTGAATAATCAGTCAGAGAATAGAAGTTGTTATGACAAGAAAACTGATATGGAAGTGAGCAAACCTCCTCACATTATCTGAAACTTCGTGAATTTATTTCAAAGATTAGTTTTGATACATGGGACACCTGAAATATGTTGACAAAATACAAACAAAGTTCTTACCATTTTTCTCGTGAATTTGTACTAGTGATTTAAATGACTGTTGGGCTTTTGCAAGGCTGTATTGACTCTGAAACACAAAATTCATGAATAATTATAGAAGTTATGGTTTTTGGTAAATCTCGATGGAGTCTTGGCAAGTGTTAGATATTAGACAACATCATCACAGGGCGATTCCAATATCTCACTGCCACTCATAGATATGTCTACATGCCATCGACAACCAATAATTTCATTCTGAAACCTACCTTGGGAGCATCAAATTTTATTCGGGCTTTTCCCTTTACTATAGTTGCAGATATTTGAAAAATGACCGACTCTAGACTGTAGGCACTACTCCAGCCCTGCAGAGGAAAATGAAAGCATGAAAATAATAAAATATATATAAAAAGAACTCTATGCTGCAGAAATAATGACTCGGCAAAATATACCAGGTCAAGGCAATGGCGACCATACACGTTTGTAGACAAACTCCTAAGGGAGCAAAAAAACCAAGTAGTGCCACACATGTTCAAGGGCCTGGTAGACATGATTAAGTACCACAGCATTGTTTCAATCACAAGTAGTACCAGATAATTGAATAAAATCACAAGTAGTACCAGATAATTGAATAAAATCTTGTCATCAGCACTACTCACCTGTTTCGTAAGTAGTTCCATACAGATAGCACCACCGTTAAGTACATAACCTCCAGTTATAACAGGATGGATTACACGAACAAATGGAGGCTCATACGGAAAGGAATCCTGAAATGATGCATAAAAATTGGTTGAAGTAGATTAGTTTGACAGCAACTTGGTCAACTCTGGCATCACAGAGGAGAAGCCATACTAATCTGGACCACTGGAGGAAGAGGGAGGATATCGACCTTACATACCCCTACGCAATCTTCCCATCAGTACCTATGTAAACAGGACACCTCTCTACTGAAGACAACAAGGTAATAAAGACAAATTCCAAATGAGGAGTATGATGATCTGTACACCTCTGCAATATGCCACTTGGTCAGAACAAAAAAGAAATTGCAGGTCAGTAAACTTACTCTATACGTAAAATTGAGTAATATATAATCCTTTCCCTCCTTCTTTTTGTACGCAACAAGGTCATTATGTAGGGGACTGTCCGGATCAACCCTGAAAAAGAAGACATGTCAACAGATATATCACCAAGTAGGATGTCATAGAAGCAAGTAAGAGAGACACCTGTTGTGAAAAGTGGTAACAAGTCCATCTATATTCAATACTTCTTGTGTCCACCGAGATATAAAAATTCAGGGGAGAGCAATGTCAGTTGTACTATATCGGACATTTTCTTTTAAAACATGCCAAATACCATTTGCGTGTTCACTAACATTTGCATCACAACCTGTTCAAGAAAATGCTGGAATGTGTCAAGCTTGATATAGAATTAGATCCTTCCTACTCACTTCAATAACTTAACATTCCACTCATAAAGACTATCGTTGACTAGTTCCACTGAATAGATGCCTGAAATTGATGAAAGGAATTGTTTCAGCATGTCTTGGTTTACTTATTTCACGCTAAGCCTGCCTCAAAACCAGTCTTCAGTTCCTAGTTATCTGTCCACATGACAGCACACCAGGAGGCCAAGTTTGTCTGCACACTGCCGGCGGAGCCAAAGTTCTATGCGAGCAAGGATAGAGTCATCCCTAGACTGGTCTCAAATCCATTACAGGAAGTGAAGGCAATGATAAAGCCAACACCATTTGCTAACTTTCCGATCTAGTATCACTTCCAATCTTTACAAAAAAAACAGCACTATCTAAATGTATGAATACAACGAGATGTTACAGAGAAAATTCTTACCATTTTTGTAGCTATCTGACCGATATATTTCTCGTAATTCTTTCATTAATCTATCAGTGGCTGGTACAGATCCAGACACAGATCCCTGAAAAACGGAACGTTTATAGAGTGAACTTACTGACCCCCAAAATAACACGATGGCCGAAATTAAATGAAGCTATGCAACATCAGTTTGCCTCTGAAACATGACACGAAGTGTACAAGACAATCTCCAAAACATACAACCTACCTTTAAATAATCTTGCCTCTGAATCTGCTTGAGTTTTTGTAACGTGACTAGGTCATCATTTTCAATACCATCAAATTCCTCTTTGGCTTTGTGCTCACTGAAGAAAGGAAAGGACAACGACCTTAAGTTTTCTTCAAAATGATTCCTATCAGAAATGCTATCATTTAGAATTCGATACCCTTGCTATCATCTTTCAGTTGACTTCAAAATAGCACTAGGTTTATAATAAAGAGTTACATTATGTTAAATGATGTCTCATGTTAAGCATCTAAACCCTTCATGGCACTCTTTGAAACTTGGATTTTTGGTTTTGATGAGTAACTCTCCAGTTCTGCGAGTAAAAACCTTCTGCACAAATGTCTCAAGTCTTCAGTTTCTAGTTATCTGTCCACATGACAGTAAACCAGGGGCCAAAGTTGTCTGCACACTGCTGCCTGAGCAGCAGTTCTATGAGAGCAAGGATAGAATCATCACTAGACTGGTACGTTCATGCAGAAGATCAAATACTGCACAGAAACTGACATGTGTATGCCTAGTCCATTTCAAAGCAATCCCCCGACAAAATCTTCGCTAAATATTTACACAGAATGTTTAGATAACCTACACTTCATGATCCAGGGCCGTATCTAAATATTTGACCTGGGGAGCAGTGGGCTCTCTTGGGGTGCAGAACACCACTCAGCGTCCCAAAAGGACCCCCCAATCTTCATGAAAAACACATTTTTGCCCCCTCCCCGCTAAATACGGCCCTGTGATCAGTATGCCAAAGGGCCAGATTTCATTATCTGTAATTACCCAGCATCCTCCATCATCTCATAATGGAGGTCATCTTCCACATCATCTTGGTCTTCCATCTCCTCTTCTGATGATTCACTGCTCATATCTTCATTGTCCTACAATCGTATCAAATATTGGATGCATCAAGGCATTTTTTGAATTTTCATAAACTAGATACAATTCTCCAAGAATTGGATGACTTTATCATACTGTAACGTGCCGGTACAGAGCTTTCCAACAAACAGTCAATAATACTAATAGTCTTGCTGTTTCTGAAAATTCCTGATAAATACACTTTCCTTGCCAACTGCATCTTGTGACTGTCTCCAAGAGAATCACCCAAATTTTCACCACCATATCATTGATAACATAGGTTTCATTGTCTTTAACCATTGGCAAAGCCTTTGTTTTCCAGGAAGTCTGTACACCATTTAGCTCTATGAAACTGCAGCCTAGGGTCATAAGGCAACAAAAAGATTATGCTTAATCTTTATTTCCTTGTCTTTGACTTTTGGGACAACTTGCCTCTTTCAAGGCAATGTCGAAAATTTGCCAATACATTTTAAATACTCACATTACTCACGCCACCTAAATCTAACACCTTCATTTCCTCTGGAAGTGGCACATCATGCATTTGACACAGTGCTGACAGCAATATCTTGATCTGCTGTATAAGCTGTGAAAAGATCAGAAAACTGACTTGATATCATTACGTATTTCTCATTCAGATTATCAAATTAACTTTTTTCAACGTATTTTATTTCATTATTAAACAGTAGGAAAACTCAATTGATATGCACCCTCTTAGAGGGCTAAATGAAAAAGCCTACGTGACCTGTGTATTCTTTGAAGGGCAGGATTAAATTTTCTAAATTGGCTTTCGCCCACACAACCACCAAAATACTCTAGTAAATATTTCTTCTCCAAACAGGCTGAGCCATTCTTATGCAAAGCCCCTCCAGCAATAAAGTTCTAGCCCTGCTGTAGCTGATATCCAGGCAGGCTGTATAGGCCTATATATGTAGGCCTATATATATAGGCCTATCTTTCAGGTCACCTCTTCCTTTGAGGTCAACTTACAAAATATCCGTCTTCTTCAGTATCACACATCTGTTCTATGGCCGCTGTCAATGATCCTGACGGATCCTCACTTTCTGCACACCAAATTGGTGCTGTATGTGGATATGTTTCCTGTTAAAAAAATAGATAATACCTTATAAAACGACCCAACAGAAATAATATATCAATGGAGGAAATGCCTAAATTAAAATATCTAATTCCATTGAACGTACTTTGATCATAGTGTGGTGGCATAGATAATTATGATATTGATACAGATTAGAGCTTGCTCACATAAGAACTGCTAGTGCTACACAGTGTAGGATGTAAAAAAATGTCACACTACAGTAACATAATAAGAAGCTTTTCATATCGCAACCAATGAGACCGAGACCTCAAACATCAGATTTATATTTCAAAGTACGATGCCCCTGGTAGGGCTGGTGGCGCGGCGCTATGAACTCTTGAAGATGTCGAAGATATGTAGGCCAGTCCGTCACCGGTTAGGCTTATTAGTTAACATCGCTGGTGAAAAATAAGGCCCAATACAAGTAACAATAAGAGAAATGACTAATTTACATCCTCTTTACAATGACATGCCATCTGACTCATTCATTCATCAATCTTCTCTCTTTCTTTCTCTTAATTTATCATCTTATCAACCTAAGCCTCAACGTCTTTCTCAATTTCATCCTTGACACGACTGAAGTCGCATAGCTGAATAAAAAGAACTTTGTTGCTGCTCTTCAATAACCTAAGGACAATACTCAGCTGTCACAGCAACAGCAACGCCTTTGTGGGGCGATGTACAGGGGATCCACTGAAGATGTACACTCACTGTGATGTGAGCATTGAGGTCCAGCTTTTCACCATTCTTTCCGACAAATCGACACGAGATTTCGTCAACAGATGCACCCATGATCCGAAATCGCTCATGGGTTTTAGGAAAAGTCGTTTCTATATGTTTGATATCTTGCTTAAGCTGGGCAAGACAGGCCATTCTATCACCTAAGGTGCATTTCAGAGTCAGAATTTGGCGAAATTATCACAATGTTTTCACAATGTTTTGTGACGACTTTCTCAATTTTCCCCAATTGTCGACTGAAGTGCGCATGCCCAGTTCAATCAATTTTCTCCCACAATGCATCCTAATCACTGTAAACGCTTTATAGGTTCCGGTTTCAATTTTCGCCATTTTCCGAGAATTTTCTGATTATTTATCGATTTCTGATGATCTGTGTATGTCTTTGTTCTTACTTGACTTTTCATATGATCATTTGCACTCTGCTGAATTGTTTTAAATCATGACTTCCGAACAATTCGCCGAATAGATTGCATATCTTGTAAATTCCTTATAAAATAATAAGCACCCAACAAAACAAGACTGCACTCAAAACTGCATATATGTATACAGTCACAGTGTCAGTGAGTGTGCAATACACAATACTCATACTGCATGCTGGTTGACAATGATACATTGAAACAATGGGCTCTTTGTTCTGACTGGAATAGTTTTTGTCCCATGTCTTTTTCAAATAATGAAGCTATGTATTGTTTGCGTTGGTGATAAACTATTAAGCTCCAAAATTATTATTATTATTCATTCGTTACGTACTATAATAAATAGGCCTACTCTCAACTCAGCTGTATAAGACAAGATAGATCATATATTTCTTGCCCACTTCTGTTAATCATACATGTAGGATTACCCAAAATCACGATTCCAACCAATGAGGTCTGACGAGAATTTTTATATGCCTACACCCCTTACCTGGATGATTTAAACTTCATAATGATAAATGTGGTATTGTCAACCTGGTCTTATAGAGCCGAGTTTTAGAGTATATTCCTTGTGCTCAGTTCAACAGATGTCTCAATTTAATTAGACTCAAAATGCACAATCAATGACAATGTCAATGTAGCCATAGGCCCAGGCTTGGCGTGGAGGGCTGCTTCGACTCTGTGCTAATCTAGAGCAAGTTGAGGTCAAGGACACATCAGAACCAAGGATTTCTACAAACACAAGGGCGATCATATTCTGGTGGTGAAGACTTCCACTTGAACATCAGTTCCGAAGCTAGGAAGTGAGAAACTCATGCAAATATGTGTAACATTCCCCTGCCTGTTACCACATCTAGCTATAGTATGAAATATTTCATGAATTTTCAAGTTCTTCTTTTCCACTTCCAGGATACATGTAGTTAAACTTGTGCCCACTGATCCAGCTGCAAGCTACAGTTCAGTTATTGCCGGGAGAAACCATGAGGAACCATTCTTCCAAAGAATAGAAATTGCAAAGTATGGGTCCAGTCTGAATACCTTTGGCTTTGATGGAAGAAAAACAGCACACAGTTGTTACTTTGCAATGGCCAGTGTTTGTTTGCTAATTGTCAATACTGTTTGAGGAACCAAATGCATTGTGTCTTGTACTAGCTGAGATAAAGTATCGATATAAATTCTTTACTCATCTAGTACATCCAGCAGTGCATAGGAGACAACATTGATGCTACATACATGTATTTTGCTTGCTGCCACATGCTCTGTTTTGAAATTTCTCACGAGTGTAGAGTAAAGCCTATTGGAGACAATAAGTAAATGACTGATGGGAATTAAATTCTAGTACTGAAGTCTGCGTTTTGAAATATTTCTCCCAGCTGCCGACAGAAACACTATAATAGAGTGGTTAATTGGTCAATCCCAAAGTTGTCTTTGTTGGTGTAAGGTTCTGCTGTACTGGTAGGTGGTATACATAAACACTGAGAGACTGGAGGATGTAGTCCAGGACTAGTTGACACTTCAGATATGCATTAAAATCAAAGTTGAGACTTCTTGTATAATGATCCTGTGACATAGTAAATCTGGTATTTGATCGTAAACTACGTTGTGAATTTAGACATTATGCTGCACTGTGCTTCAATTTAACAATACTTCATTTTAATTTTAATACGGGATAGAAAATAATTGTGTCTTCCTCAGTTAGGCTTCTGATCCCCACTAATTCTCTGTAAATTTGGTCATCTTATACAGCATGCACCAGGTTTAAAGTATTCAAAATAAATGTAAGTAGTCAGAAACAAAATAAGTTTACCATTTTTAACACATTTTATGAAAATTTCATGACATTAGGGTGTGAGATAAGAGAGTTGTCTCTTCCCAAGTTGAAGCCAAGATGATGACTTAAAACCTGGTGGATGCTGTTCAGGAAAGGGAATCACCGATAATTTTGCTTGTGCTAGACTTGCAGTTGCATGTCCTGAGAAAATTGAGTTCCCACAAAGCAGAAGCAATCCATGCTTTTAGGTTTAGAAATTGTAAACTTTGTCATTGGGTTTGAGAATTGAATCATTGTGGAGTCCAACACACAATGCAGTGATACTAACAATTAGCCTAGAGCTAAGTCTGCCCCTGTAGGAGGGGTGCTCTTAGCTTATTGCTACTTATTGCCAGCATTTTGTCCATCGGGTGTTAACAAATCGCTACACCAATCTGGTCTCCGTTCATAAATGAAGCGTAGTCCGACGGGTGGAGTGACTGAAACACTTGATGTCAAAAAGCTGTCATCCTGATCTATATCCTTGCTTGAAAAAGGCAAATGTTATTGCATTGTGTTTATGGAAACATGGATTCATCAGGGTGATAATATCTTGATTTCTGATTTTGACGTTTGTTTTAATAGTGATAGGTATTTCTCATGAATTTATAAGAGTTCTGCCAACAGAGAAAAGAAATGCCTGCTGATTGGCTATAAGCAAGTTTATTTTCTAACCATAAATAGTTACCTAGTAGATTGGGAATCAAAAAAAGTGTAAGCATGAGTTTCGGCGATGCAGTGGTGGACAGAACTCTAAATACATCGAATAGGCACACATACTGTGTGCACAAGTTTAAGTTGGTCGAGGGCACCTGTACATTAGGCCTACTTCGACCTGTTTAGGCCTTGATGTTCTAAAGATGCCTCTTGACTGGCTAAAGAAATAAAAACCTGTACACACAGTATTTTCGTTTCATAGGATTTGGGCTGCTGCATAAGGTACATGCTGTTTATTTCGTGTTAGCAATGTCTGTCTCATACTTTGCAGCTTATTTAGATATCAAGACCCGTTGAGAGAGTGAGAAATAATGGCTGAAATTATAGACAATGATTTTGAAATACTTATGGAGGTTAATCCGCCATTGCCACCTGAAGATCCTCCACTACCGCCTGATGCACCACTACCTCCAGAGGCACCGCCACCTCCACTTCCTGAAATGCCACCAATCGACATTGGTGAAGTTAATGCCGCTACAAAGGAAAAGGGGGCATCACCGTCACCAATGCAAATGTCCAATTGCGTAAGCCAAACGTTGGACTTTGAATGTGGTGCTGGTGGGCCTGATGTCGCTGCCATATGCCCTATGCGTAAACGGGTTCGCTCCGATACTGATGTTATTGAGGAGTCCAAAAGCTACAAGAGGACTTGTCCTATGTTTAAATCTGCTGATACGATGTTAGAAAAAAGAGCCACAATTGATATTGTTGAAAATGGAGTTGAGACTGATAATGTTGTAGAATGTGGTGCTGAAACTGAGAACATAGTTAGCACTGATAACAATTTAGAGAATGAACTTGTAACTGATGATATTGTAGTGAATGGTGTTGACCATATATGTGACGATCGTGTTAGTAATGGTGGCGATGGGAATGATAATGAGGACGGGGCCGATGACGACCAGACAGAGGATGGGGAAGTTGAAGAGGAGGTTGAGCCAATTCAGTATCGCATGAAAGAGTTTGAAATATTAGACGACATAGAACTAGAATCCGACATCGACGATGTTGCAGGCAGCAACAAGGGAGCCAGTGGTAGTGGCTCATCTAGCGACGAGAGCGAGGAGTATTTCGACTTTGAGGAGATCGATGCGATGCTCGACGAAGGAATGGCACAAAAGAAACCAGTACCGCCAAAGACTGAACCAAATGCTGATAATAAGGATAACGCGACACCACTTGAGAGGCAGAAAGTTGTTCTTGTTGGTGAGTGATGGGCATAAAGGTGCAGTTGGTCATGCATTCTATGATGGGAATCCCATCATAGATTTGAAACTGGGTTTCATCATCAAAGTACAAACCCGTAAGGGTGACGGTCTTCAAAACTCTGGAAAATTTAAGGTCATCTGTTGTATAGATTCTATGATATCTCGTCATGGATTATATAATGGATACCATTGGGATCTGTGATAGACCCATATTGGAAAACAACCTTGTTTTTCCATTTGTAAATTCTAGTATCTATGATGGGCTGTTCTAGATTCTACTGGGCTGTCAGGTTTTCTGATGATTACCCTCCGTTGTAGATTCTGCGACAGAAACTTTGCCTGTGTGTGCTTCTATATGCGGCAACAAGATGGTGGACATAAGTATGTGCAATGAAATAAAATTTATGCCGAGGAAATTGAGAATGAGTTGGCGGTTGTGTGTTTGCTGCATCTAATAGCCTAACTAAAGTTTAAAATGCATTTGTTATGGAAAAAAAACTAGGTGCCTGTCTTTTCAGAAAAAGGCCATGACCCATTTGAGGTGCTACCAGAGGGATGGGTGTCGGTGACCCATGATTGCGGCATGCCCGTCTACCTCCACAAGCAGTCAAGAGTCTGCACGCTATCAAAGCCATATTTTCTTGGACCAGGAAGTGTACGAGTAAGTCTCACTTACAAATTGTCACGTTTGGCACTAAATAGAATCAATGCAGAAATGAATATCAAATAAAAGTCACAAGGACGTTCAGCTCACACATGCTATAGGTACTGTTAAAGCCTGCTTGAAGCAGAAGACCTGTGAAGTAGATCTGGTTGAACATCGATATGAACAGAGCCATACAAATGTAGCTCGTGGTTTAGAATTCTTGATAACCAATTTCTTCTATGTGTGCTGACGTGATTTTCTATTTCCTCTTTAGAAACATGACATTCCTCTCAGTGCCATTCCTTGCCTCCAGTACAGGAAAGAACTTGCAAAGGAACAAACAAGGATGAAAGAGCAAGAAGATGAACAGAAATCCTGCCAACAAGAATCCAAACCGGGTGAGCTCCTTGTTATTTTTAAAACTGACTTATTTAATAGGACCCTTAGTGCCTTTGGTGGAACATGGGGCTTCCATCAGGGTCCTCCACTCAAGTCTGTTGGCAGCTTTCTGCCTGGCTGTCTCCCTTGTGAGGCCCATGTCTCAGAATTGCCGTCTTTGTTGACCCCTTGACAGTGTATAAAAAGTGACATTCTAATCGGCCCGGAAAGGGAACAAGTCAGACTAGCAGATCCATGGGCCACTTTTTGGCTCCTCTAAACGATCAAGTAATCCAATGTGCACTTCTCTTTTAGTTGACGAGCTGTTGACCAATGGAACTGCTAGTGATATAAATGGTGCTGAACTTAAACCGTGTGAGAAAACCGACCCATCTCAAGCCAGCCAGAATACCGCAGATGTAAAAGATAAAAAGGTGCAGATGATCAAAATGGTGCCAAAAGTGAAAATCCAGTCAGTTGAGGAAAAACACAGAGAGTCGAATTTATGTAAGTAACTATTTGTCTATTTGTTGTAAATAAAAAACACCTGCTGGCAGTATTTCTGAATTTATAAACTCAGGGTTCCTGGTGTTTACACATGTTGATTTCCCATGTTCGCAGTAGGTTGTTGATGGATGTGGTGAAGATTTACTTCACTTTAGTATTTGTTTCCATTTTAAATGCAGTGTCGACAGAGGTGCAGGCGTATTGTAAGAAGTTGTTCCAGTTTAGATCCATAACAGTCAAGCGTTTCAAGTAAGTGTTTTTCATAATGTTTGGTGAGGGTCGAGACAAAGGATGTCACATTTTGACACTGTTTAAGGAATGTTGCATTGTTAAAGGAATACTGAAATACAAACTAGGCACATTTAACATTCAGTGTGTTCTGAAATCAAGCTTCAATGATTGAAGCCAATCAATCATTTAATCTCTGCTGACTTGCATAGACAGGTTAAAACTGTGACTTGATTTCGTTATCAGTGAGGTAATAAATTCATATTGGTATCAGGAACTGTCAGTTTTTCCAGGGTATGTCTTCTCTTTCGATATCCCTTCATCATATTTTCCAAATATATATCAGATAAACTTTGTTTATTTTTCAGTACCTGGAAAGACCGCAGGAAGCACCAAATGGCCATGAAGAAGCTATCAAGACCAACACTGGTATTAAGTATTCATTTCGCTTTACGTCCATCGGTTGGTGTATCATTGAATACTCCTTCGAGGACTTTAAATCGGTGGGCCTGGTAGCCAAAACTGTATCAAATCTTTTTAGTTCTGTGTCTGGCGTTTGTGGTATTGTAAAATTGCATACATTTAATTTAGCGTTTAGCGTTTTTGACAACCTGTGACAGTATGTAAGTTCAATTCGATTTTCACTTTCAAGTTCATATAGATTTGCAATTATCTGTAAATGTGAAAAAGGAGCATATAATAGGCGGGAACATCTCCGGGTGTACAGTACATTTCTACATCCTTCTAGGCATCGTTTTATTAGTATGGTATATTTCTGTTACAGCCTTCTTCAACAAAACTGATCACATGCCCACCCCTAAATGACTCAAACTTAAATGGAGAGAAGCCTAACCGCACAAAAGGTAAGCAAATTCAACGGCTCCATCTCATATGAACTAATGTCTTGGCCAGTGCAAAGTTCATCATGCCAACTTCTCCTGATTCAGTGTCCCAAGACTTTATCTCACTGAAAGATGAGCTTCTGTCCCACATCTCTAGAGATTTAGAGATTTAGAGATTAAGAGATTTAGACAGTCTGCTGAGTATTTCACAGGAACAGATACAGATTATGTCAGTACTCTCCGTGATTTAAACTGACCTTTGCCATTATGCCTCCGTTTCAGAGTTCGTCCTGAATCCCTCCGGTAAATCCTACGTTTGTATCCTTCATGAGTACATGCAGCATGCCATTCGAGTACAGCCAAAGTATACATTCCAGGAACTAGGTAAGTTCTCAAATACATCAGCAACTTCTGCATTTAATAGCACTTTTCTTTTTCTTAGAAACAAGATATTCTTCAGTCGGCAGACAAAATTGAGTTGTAAAAGTGCACCAGGGCTATCATTTTCTGAGAATATCCGCTCTCTGAACAATGCAAGTGTTTCATTGCCCCTCTGGAAGATTTGCTGACAGTCTTGTTCTAAAGAGTTTCTATAAGGTACTTACTCGCTGACAATACTTGTCACAGTGTCTCTTTCTTATTGTGTCTGTGCAACTATCTCATCGTGTTGACATGTACATTTCAGATAATGCTCAAAATCCATTTAGCGCAACTGTATTGATCAATGATATACCATACGGCACAGGATATGCTAGCAGCAAGAAACAAGCAAAAGTAGAGGCAGGTAGGTTGAATGACACAAGGAACAAGTCGGGCAATTCTTTCAGAACTGATATGACCTTCATGTTCCTCTTGTGCACATTTCTTGCATGCCACTGCAGTAGGGTGCCAATTTTGCTAACAGGCCCACAGACTTCATCATACGTTGCTCATAACCCTAACTTGGATCAGGATGTTGCATAGTGCCCGTACAAGGAATTAACACATGGGGGCAACCAGAGTAAAGTGACTTGTCCAAGGTAAAGGGTGAAGTGTTTGTGTTGGGTATTGAACCGACAGTGTTCAGGTTGTCGATCTCGACTTACGACCTTTTCTTTTTTCTTTTTGCAGCTAAGTCAGCTTTGGCTACACTTATACCAGAAATGAGCAAAATAGATGTTGAAATGGCCAAAGATATGAAGGAGGATTTTTCGGTAATATCCATACTTATATTTATACTGATACAGTATCGAACATAACAGAACAATATTCTGGTAATCTATAATGAGTAAATGACTTGGAACTCTACCTAATAAGGAGCCGCTGTGGTGTAGTGGCTTGGACTCTCGACCAGCGGTCAAGAGGTCCCGGGTTCGATCCCCACTGTCGGCGTGAGATTGTAGGCTGGTCTCTCTGTCTTCCTTGCCTCTCTGCACCCAGGTGTATAAGTGGGTACCGGTCAGAAATGCTCAGATTGTAGCGCTGGTTGAGCAGCTCATCTGAGGTCTACTGAAAGGTTTCAGGACAGACTGGGGTTAAAGTGTAAAGTCGGATGATAACCTATATCGTAGTTGATATCAGACTATAAACCCTAAACTTTAACTTTAACTTTGATAATTTCTACTAAATGCAGCGAATTAAAAACAATATTGTGCATAATCATGTACTTGTAGTTTATCAATATGAAATTATTCATCTGTGCAGTTTAATTGAAGTAGTCATTAAACGAATGTTATTTACTGTCTCAAAGTGGATGCGCAACCTCTGTGTACTGTGATGTTGCCAGCAATTTTCTCCCAATTAATTTACATACATGGTTTTACTTTCAGTTCTTCGATGATATAAAGATTGAAGATCCCAGGGTGCTTGAACTGTGTACTAAAGCTGGTCAACCGAGTCCTTATCAGATACTCCTTGAATGCCTGCAACGGTAAGGTGTAACAACATATGACAGGACCAATGGCATTATCAAGGGCCATATTACCAAGCTTTTGGCTACCCAGTCACCTTTCACTCTGCAGTAGTAGTTCCCATATCAGTAGTAGATTGAGTAGATCCAGTTTGTTGCTGTTATCTGCATGGGGCCTGTAGCAACTGTTACCTGCCACCAACTAGGGTAGGCACGAGTGTTGGAACGAGTTCACAAGCTTGTTTTGAAGCATTCTTGATTGTTTACTCAAATAAATTTTCCACTACCTTCTTGATTCTAGGAACTATGGTATGATGGACACCAATTGTAACATGAGCATGAAATCTCTAAAGCATCAAACTAGCGAATTTACTATGACAGTTGGCAAACATTCTGCTACGGTAAGGTACCCTTTAATTGCATAGTGGTCAGTTTCCTATTAACATGTTCCTACGATGTATGTCAGTGTACGGTATCAAAGCCCATGTGCAAAGTTAAGTGCCCTATATACTTAAGATGTATGTCTATGTACAGTATTAAACCCCTTGTTCAAAGTTCTATTCCCCATATGATGGAAGGGACAAACATTTGTACCCTGTCCCTCAGTCATGTTAAATAATGTTATACTCTTTGTATTTCACAGGTGGTTTGTAAGAACAAACGGGAAGGCAAACAGCTGGCAGCTCAGTCAATTCTACAGCTTCTCCACCCGCACATCAACAACTGGGGCTCACTGCTGCGCTTGTATGGCAAGAACACTCAGAAACATCTCAAATGGGTAAGTCAATGCATCATTAGTTAATTGGTACAAGCCTCTACAGTGAAGGAAACCGCGCTGGCAATACATCATCATTTCCCACGTCGTATTACCCTATTGGAATTTGATGTTGACGTGGCAATTTGGTGTCCACTGCGCCTGCATGACCGCAACTGAATGAAGAGATCATTCAGGGACTGTCTGACAGCTTTGATTGTTGACCCGACGTCCCTATTGGAATTTGTCCATAATTAATATTGTGTCTCTGCTAGGAATCACACTAAGGCAATGGGCATTTGTGACTGGCTTATTTAATGACGATTAAAAAACTTTGTGTTCCCTCACAGCAACAACCAGATGAGGAGAGTGTGACACAGCTCCAGGTGCAGACAAAGTCCAAGCAGGTCAACACAGCTATTCTGAACAAACTACATAAGGAGATGTTGAAACTCAAGGTCAAACAGGTATGAACTCTTGCATAAGGGTGTGTTTTACGTAAAACTATTTTTGAATGCGTCATGATACAGGTTCCACTTCATCTGTTCATGTCGTAAAAAAGACCCAGGTTATTCTTTAACTTCAAGAATAGAGAGGAGTACTGGCCAAATGACACCGCCCTGGCCACTAAGCTCTGGAGCTCTGTGGCAGAACTCTCTAGGACAGCTGACTTTGTTACTGGTTCCGAAAATGGACCCGACTGTCTGGCATGCATCTCAATAATTCCAAATGCAAAAGAAGTAGAGGAAGATGTGCTTTTGGGGGTCAAGACGGTTGATAATCATCAAACATTTCATGCCTTCTCTTTTTCCAGGAATCTGTTGTGTCAAAGGGAAAATTGACGATCAGTGAAGCCATGCTACCAGAGCCGTCTGCTGTGCCATGTTTAGATGCCTAGCTTCCACAAAACTGACCACTGCAGTCTCTGTGGACTTCCAACTTGCGAATATGGATACACAACTAGTTTAAGTGGCTAATAGGGTTCAAGGGAAGCATACAAGAACTTTGCAATTGTTGTCCTGTAATTTTTTTTACTTAATTTAATTGCTTATGCCTCACTAAATGTAGTTGCAATGTGTAATGATAAAATGGCTTTTTATGTTGGCATAGACTTTGACCAGAAAATAGCTGTAAAATCACATTGAACACATGTATGTCGCCGAATTTCATTAAATGTGTTGCCGAATTTTTTTCTTGTTATCATTCTTTTATTTATTGAACCTTCTTATTTGAGAAATATCTATGGCATATTATAATTATAACGGTGGAGATATAAAGATGACGTTATTCTGTGTGATTAGAGTAAACAAGGAAATGGCTTTAACTTGGAATAGAATGTTATTTTTTGCTGATGTGGAAACTAATACAATTTATAGCACATACATTGTATTGGTTTCCACATCAGCAAAAAATAAAATTCTATTCAAAATAGTTAAAACTCGTACAAGTATGATAACAGGCATTGGGCATAAGTTTTACTGGTGACAAATTTTATTTGTGATTATATCATAGGTTGAGTTACCCAGTGTCTAATAGCCTTCCACACATCACTATTTATAGTTGTACATGTAGCATTTCTAGGGAGTTGACTTCACGTGTCTCGAGTTTAACAGTAGCTGTAGATAGAATATTACACATTGTTATTGTCTTCAGTGAACTATAGTTGAAGATAAAACAATAGCGGCGACCGAAAGAACTATATCTTTGTTGTGAAGGATAAGTACTATGTCGTTTTAACCTCAAAAAGAGCTAGCAGAAAATCCAGTAATTACCCGCTGATATCATATCTTGTTTTCAAAAATTACTGTTGTGGTGAATTTCTGTGCTAAAATTGTGTATTTATATGAAATGTTTCGGTGTTATATCACACAATGAATTATGAAGTTGTCCATTATAAATGTAGGGCAATTTGTGGCCACACTAGGGTACAATTCCCCTCTCTACGTAACACTTTTACTTCCGATTTCTGTATCTCTGCCACAGGCCTGAAGTCCAGCTTCAAATTTGTTGGATATGATGAAAAATTGTCACGGTTTGATATTCTCTTTATGCTCACTGTTAACATTTGATACCATACACGTACTGCAAACCACCAAATTTTAACGGGCATTTCATTTTTTGCAGATTTCACAAACAATATCAACTTGCAAAAGATTTAAAGATGAAATATTTTTTCTTATTGAAAAACCGAGAGAAATTATTGTAATTCGTCAAAAAAATTCTTGAAAATTTTATTTTTGTCAAAAATGTTTGCAAATTGCAAAAATTGAAAGTAGCCTGAAATGTTTGGGGGTTTTCCATAGTTGTTGGTCATCACATGATAATGATAGCAATGTTACCTATTACCCCAGTGCCTTATGACTATGAGTACATTTTAGACTGTAAGATGAGATTCACTTATAAACCATAATGATGTAATGACAGACATACCAGCCAACAAATGCTAGACTAATCACAAAACTACCTCGCGTTTTACATGATGAAAAGGGGGAATTCCAAGACGTATTGAACCTTAAAAGCACCATATACATTGGACACTTCTCTAGTAAAGGACAACCTTTCTATTAAGGACACTTATTTTGGTAGAAAGTTTGTTGTTTCTGTTCAAATTTGACCTCTCTGATTAGGACACCTCTCAGCACTTCGTCAGTTCCGAGGGTGTCCTCAATAGAGAGGTTCTACTGTACCTAGTAGTACCTAGTAGAACCGCTCTATTAAAGGAACCATTGGGACTGAAAAGCTGAACCAAGAGATTGTCATATTTGATTTATTTTTGGAAATACTTAAAACTATTGAGGCATAAGAACATTGCTCCACAAATCAAATCATCACAAAAAAGGTTATAGTAACGGCAAAAATTTATTAGGTGAGCTTATAAATTTTTGGTAACAGTCAAGAATCTCTTCTGAAACAATCACTACCCCTTCCAATTAAGCAAATGCCTTTAAATCAAATGCATCAGACCAAAACTATGCAATACGTAATCTTTCTCAATTTGTGTTGAATATTGTAAAGTTTCAGTCATTTCAATTGCTTTTTGTGTTCATTTTCGATACATTTCTATTCATAAATATCTGTAATGTTAAACTGAATATAATAAAATATCCACAATATAGCTATGTCAATTAGCTACAGAGCACACCCCAAATGAATCAAGGTACATTCGAAACCTCTCTTTTGAGTCATCCGACATAAAGGGCCACATACCAGTCAGCCAACGCATGGTACACCAACAAGTTCGGTATTCTGGTACAAAAAAAGCTTCCTTTTCTTTGTCGAAGATGCAGTCATCCTATACACAGTAACATACCTTATGATGTTCAACTGTTAACCTGTGGTTGTGGATCGATGTTGTGTTCTAAGTGGTAACTCTGGTGTGATGAAAGCAACGTGCTATCTAAGTGCCAATGAATAAACATAACCTAACTCAAACTTATGTGTATACCTCTTGAAAACTCGCATAAAATTGTCATATTAATTGGCTATTCTTGTTGCTTAAGCATGTTACATCATTGCGACTAATGTAAATAGCATCTGGCACCAAGCACTTTCAAGTACAATGTACATTTAATACTGCATCTTTGTGGCATTAACACTGATAACAACTGGTCATCAACAATACCTTCTCAATACTCGTCAAAGATATCTTCTCCCTGCTGCAATTCATATTATTACATGTACAACTGGAACCATGTACACGTAGTCACTAGTCTACCTTAACTGTACCTAACCTGCCTGCTCAAAGGGTCACTCCGCAGTTGTCCGCTAACTTGAAATGGCAGAGTTTAGGTCCATAATTTTGTAGCTTTGTTCTCTTCCTGCATAAGACCACAACAGTAACTATTCTAATGAGCACAACTTTATTAAAAGCACTTAAGTTACCTTATTAATCATGTGAGTGGAAAGTTGAACACGTTACCTAATTGCGTATTCTTTGTCTTAGAGATTGTCATTACGAATAAAAATATATTGTATATGTCTCATCCATCAAGTAATATATGATGAATTTATTGTAATGTGTCGAAATTCTATGAATTATCTCTGTGAATGTTATGATGATCAGACATCTTCAACAGAAGATCGTTGAAATTTGCCTATGGGCAAAATGCTGTGGAACCGCTGTTGTGCTTACATCTATTTACAAATCGTCAATCAAATGTGGTCTATCATCATGCATTACTTGAAATGTTTTATCAACACTTGAAATACTGGTTGTTTAGCAGTTCATGTTACAATTTAAAGAATATTGTGGAAATATTTTGTGTTGTAATGCACTTTTTTTAATGACGAATTCATGTAGCTTTGCTGCTATATAATCCTAAAGGCCTACTTCAAATAACCAAATAGAATTGAATATGAATTTAAAATAATATAGATTTCACATTGCCATGGTATAGACTGCTATACAAATACTACAAATGCCAAGTTGCAGCAAATTTATTTGCAAACTGCACTATGATTTATTTATTGATATCTATTTTATACTTGAGGCACAAGTATATACAATGTACACAGACAGTGCAGGCCTTTAAGGTTGATGGAATCTTATGTTCCTACCTCGAGTTCAGCAGTTTGTCACAGCACAAAGTGAAATTATTCTCCATGTCTATCGGTTGATGTACCACCACAGTGAACAATGTACCGCCACAATTTGAAGAGTTCTTCTTCCATCATCTTGACAAACAAGGCACCAAGGTTTGATATAGGGCCCTTATTATGTTATTATGTTCTTTTGTCTTGCACCCAAAGGTCACGAAGTGTTCATAAAATTTGAAAATGACGTGCTTATTTCACTTATGGCTGCGAAATTGGCGACCTGAAACCTTAGCTGGTACTGGCGATGGACACCAGTTGACACAGTTTAGGACGACCTCTTCCAGGCAACAGGGTACTAAATAGCTACTCTGCTGGCAGGATATCTTGAGCCAATGAATGTATTTTGGAGATTATATTTAATTGTATGGAATCATGCGGCTGAGCTCTACTCTGGTAACATTGCACTTATTCAACTTTTTTCATGTCTTCACAAGTAAACAAGACCGAGATTACTGCCTCTTTGTCATAGTCACATTTCTTTATCAAAAATTGAGGAGTTGACATTTTAGGTTAGTTTATTTCTTTGTGTTTATTCACTAACTGGATCAGAAACAGAACTGAAAGTGAGAATTGAAGGACAACCTGTGTGCATTTTCTTAGTTTGTGACAAAATAGCAAAAATGTCACATAGGCTTTTTTGGCTCTCAGATGTTGAATTATTTTGTTTACAAAGCCCAACCACACAATTGTATTGTCAATTTCCTTATCTTTCAATATATGATTTTCACTTTAATCTTTCGTCCACATCACTGCTACTTATTTAGCAGCCAAAGCCCAAAAAATGCCTGTAAAGTTTTTGCACAGAGGTCATTTTGACTATGGTACTTGCACTCTCTCTGAATAAAAGACTGTTGTAGTGTTGCTGTAGTTATTTGGTGTTAAAAATAATAAAAACAATTATCAACCATTGGCATACTGAACTATTCAGCTATTGTATTGATAAATGTAACTTGATTTGAGAGTTCAACTATCTGTTAAATTTTTAACTTGGTGTTGGTGTCAATATTATGTATTGTATCAGTGACATTTATTATTTAGCACCAGTGACAGTGCTCTCCACCTTTTTTAAAAAAGGAGGCCCGCCCCTCTCTTCTGATGGCATTTGTTTTATTCACTTGAGAACAGACTTGCTTTTAAGGTATAACTGAGTTTGTTGGGCCTGTTCAAGAAAATGGGTAGCCCCTCCACTCTACCATGTTTTTGGGAGAATTATCTATCATTCAATAAATTTTACCACCGAGATGTTGCTGTCTTGTAACTTGCAGCAATCATATCTTTTTAGACTTTCCATGAATCCTTCTTTCCAGTTTAACAATCACAATGTGTCGCTAAATGTACTACAATGTTTTTGCAACCACCGCTGGGATCACAGAATGAAATTAATCAAATTTGGCCCCAACGTGTTGTTTTAAAGAGGTAAATGAATTTAGCAATTAAGTTTTTTCTTCCAGGAATGCGCAACAACCTATCATGCAATGTACACCTTCATGTACATGAACATACCAGCATCCACGAGTTCCTGCTCGTTTTTTATGTATGCAAAAAGGATCCCCCTGCTAAGTGTGGTGCACCTCATTGGACATTCCAACTAGTTGACACAAAAAGCAAAATTTCATTGATTTTGAATAACACCCAAAGCAAGATATGCTACTATTTACTCCGAGTGTCTGAGGGTCTAGACAAGTGTGATGAAGATCACTTTGCTGTCAAAAATTGCCCCGAAAAATGTGTGGAATGTGTATGTTGTATGTTTCAATAAGTTTATCTCTGTTCTTTCTTTAATCATTACAGTTTCTAGTTGCAGTTTGATTAAGTTTTGTCGCTTTTGTTTTTAATGAAATGTAGTTAAATATTTGGCATTCAGCATTGTTCAGTTGTTTAAAGGAATAGGTAGGCCTACATCTATATCCATTTCTGTACGATTAGAATATTGAGACACATTTCCTAATTACAATTGGTTTTGTTCCGCTAGGTTTCTTAATCAAGCCAATTACTGTTCAGTTTAGGATGCTACTATTTTTTTAGTTATATAGTTCCTTAATAGAGGGCCATCAAATGCCCGAAATACATGTGCTTGTTTTGAGATGTATTCCTGTTCGATAGTGTTGGCTGGGAAGTAGCCTGTCAAAATTCTGCTGAACACTGTCAAGTCTAAAACCTGATTACCGGTACACATACAAAGAAAAATGTTATAAGAGGTGTTTTCTGACCGCAATATGTTGCATGACCGTACAGCCCACAAGGGGAGGCCACAAATTCCTGTCGATTATGTTAAATTATGTTGAATCCTTATCTTCAGAAATATTTAGAGGCATAGGAATTGCGTCTATCGCCTGATGAGAGGGGTCCAGGTTTTCATTTACCTCTGTGAAGCATTCAGATCTGTCATAGTTCCGATTGAGTGTGTTATGATAAAGAAAACCTTCCTGTTTTTGTTGCATGTTTGTTGTACCCGTGATCTCTGAAGAAACAATTGGTCGAATTTTTCATTTCTTGTTTATGTTATGTTCATTTCTTTTCTATTTATTTCCAATATAGACTGGTTTAAAATACGTTTTCAATTCAACGTGCTAAAACAATAAAGATTTTACACTAGTCCTGCGAAATGTGTTAAATCGCTAAAAATCAAATGGTATTGTAATGTGCAAAAATATTGTTTAAAGTGGCATTTAACAATGTTTAAATCGCAACATAATATGCTCCTTTGCAGACATTCAACATCATCTAACTGTTAAAACTTATTCTAGTTTCTTGTATTGGATGCACTGGTCTTCCATCCAAATGATGCGAGATATACTGATAGAACTAACATTTCATTACATGCGCCTTGCAAACTCTAAAGTTAACAAGAATTTATTACCACAGCCCATTTGGTACAATGGGATACTAAAATCCAAGGTTATCCAGTTAGTCCGTCAGGCAGGGTTTACATAGAGCTCAACATGAATCCTATGTAAACCGGGCCATCTGGACCAATCACTCGCAGAGCTTGACATCTGGTGCTTTTAAGTCAGGAATGTCTGAATACATAGAGATATTTGGCACTTAAACATTTTTTATTTGCGCACTCTTATTCATATATGATGAAATCATTTCCAAAACAGAAGTTGAAATTACATTTATAAAGTTCGTTTTCATTTCCTGTTTTTTGACGATTAATCATAAAACACCAAGTCGTTTATTAAAATACTCTTGATTTAATGTTTGTTTACGTCAACTGCATAAAACTTGTTACTTTTCTTGTTTGATATTTCTTCTTCTGTTGTATTGATTAAATCTCTTCTAACTGTTCTGTCTCAGCAAGAGCACATTACGTAACTGGACAAACACAAAAGGGTTCAAATTTGTTGGGGTGTTAAGTGAAAGAGCACTCTCGTGTGTACTGTTGATGCTATCACATTCTGTCCAATAAGAATTTTAAAACAAGATGGCAGTACATGAGAGATAGTTGTAAGCAAATTTATAGATCAATGTCAAAAATTGTAATCGTATTCTTCTGAGTGTAGACTAACTGAATTGCTTCAGTTACGCCTAATATTTAACAAAGCGTGTAATTATGTGTCCTTCCATACCTCGCTTAACTTATCAAGAGTCGAGTGCCAATTAACCCGCATCAGAGCAACACTATGTTTCTGTGTAGTTTTGAATGATAAATCATAACGGTAATGGTGCTTCTGTTAAGACCAAAAAATGGGGCATTAGGATTCATGCAATTGGTCTTGTAAATGATTTGTTTGGGTTTTTTAGTTATTTTATTGTGTATTGAACACTTTTAACCTTTGCCAGCTAGACCAAATGTCCCAAGTCTAATATGTATTAATTTGATGAACTTTCACTGATTTTGCTCCTTTCATTGATCTCATTTTGAAGTAAAGTCCATGAGTTGATAACGACTATATGTATACATAGTCTGTAGTCTGTAGTCCAGCAACCATTGTGTGTATAGCGCACCATGTCTATAGTCATTAATGTGTTTTTGGTCAACTGAATATAACAACCTGAAGAAGAAATGGACTCACGAATCTGGCATTAGTGTTAAATGTTGTATCACTCACATTTCTCTCTATTGTAAACAGTGAAATGGTAAAAAAAACATAATTTGGCCATTTCCTGTATTCTAATTTCCATAAATCTTTATATATCCTTATGATAAAGACACTGCTATTTTCACTATGATGATTTTCATGCACCATTTAATTTTGCGTTTTATAGGTGGCAAAATTAGACACGATCGCAAAACAATTTTGGTCTACAATATTCATCGTCGTCAGTAAATCTACAATATGATATCTTTCTAATAGTAAGTGGTGGTTGGTGCTTTGTAACTTTATCGTATGCAAGTCCATTTCTCGAATCTAATTTCATTACCCTCAATGTGCGCCATACATTTTGTTTTGCTGAAATGATTCTAAAATCTAAAAGAAGCCAGTCCGCAATAGACATTTGCTTGTTAAAAATTTAATCATACATGATTTTGTTGAGAATGAATATAAATTTTTGGTGTCATTATCAATATTTTCTTGTCTTTCTTATGGTCTTTTCTCCACAATTCAGAGAAAATACCGTTCATGTACAAGTAACAAACCTTTTCTTCTTACCTGTAACAAGTTAGACAGCATTATGGGTCGTACGGTTTAATGTGCAATCGATGTTTCAGAAAACTACATTGTATTAAGAAATAAATGCTACCAACATTGTAATCTTTACGTTTGTTCTTTGTCAAGTTCTCTGACTCTGCATCCAATGCCACACTTATGACATAACAATCATAGATTTTGGACCCCAAGCCCAGACAAATGCATTGTGTGACAGATGTGACATCATTGGCTCACCGTAGGGGAGTCTATACGATAGCTCTGTGTCCGTTGTCGTCGTTGTCGTCTGTTGTATCCTGTGGCACGTTTCTTAACCGCTTGTGCTATGAACCTGAAACTTTGTATACATCATGCTCAAGGTCATTTGAGCGTAACTGTGGAACGTTTGTTAACCCCTAAGGCTATGAACTTGAGACTTGGTACAAAGGACCCCTAGGTCAGCTGACCTCTGACCCTGAATTTCAGTCCGGTCTGATTCTCGACTTGGCCACCAGGGGGCCAAAAGTGAAATCCAAGAAAGTGTGATAAATTTTAATGGTCGTCGTCGTCGTCGTCGGTCTGATCTGATCTGGCCAAGGACATCACAACCTCTCCCGAACACATAGATTACGATGTCCGTCTTGTCACCTCCAATCCGCCTCTCCACCATATCCATAAGGACATCAGAACCTCTCCCGGATACATAGATTACGATGTCCGTCTTGTCACCTCAAATCCGCCTCTCCACCATATCCATAAGGACATCACAACCTCTCCCGAACACGTAGATTACGATGTCCATCTGGTCACCTTCAATCCGTCTCTCCACCACATCAATAAGGACATCACAACCTCTCCCGAACACAAAGATTACGATGTCCGTCTTGTCACCTCCAATCCATCTCTCCACCATATCCATAAGGACATCACAACCTCTCCCAGACACGTAGATTATGATGTTCGGCATCATATCCTCATCCACCTCTAATCCGTCCTTCCACCATTTCTTCAAGCAAGCAATGAGAACATTTGACTTGTTCTTGGAAATGTCACCATCAATGAATCGAAACCCGCTCAAAACGACCTGTATAAGTTGCCAACAGGAGTTCAAATATCAATCTACCTGATGATTCCTTGTGCAATCTGGGGACAATGTCGCAATAGATCACAATAGACTCAAAAACTCGGGCATAGGCTAACAGGTTACACGTTGACCACAGGAGTGTCCATGATATTGTGAAATATTTTGTCTTCCTCTAGAGGGCCTAAGGATATCAAAACCTCCCACAGAAACCATGAAGGACATAGTATTAGACCTCTACAATTGAACCCTTCTCTCTCGGCTGTAGATGCGATCCACCTCAACGCTGTGATTGATTGTGACAATGTCTCTGGAATGATCGAGGAGATGGACAATCCTGTGGCGACTTGCACATGTTATATTGTGAAGGTTTGAGCTCGTTGTAATTGAATGATTGCTACATTGCCATCAGATTGACCGGTAGGATAGAGAGGCAGGTTGGGTGTGACAAGACGAACAGTGTAAAAAAGGCGTCGGTACCGTAAAGGTTGTGATATCTTCAAAGAAAAGATGGAGGGACGGATTGGAGTTGGATGACACGCCGAACGTCATAATCTACGTGTCCGGGAGAGGTTGTGATGTTTTTATTGATATGGTAGAGAGATGGATTAGATGTAACAAGGCGGACATCGTAATCTATGTATCCGGGAGAGGTTCAGATTTCCTTATGGATATGGTGAAGAGACGGATTGGATGTGACGAGATGGACATCGTAATCTATGTGATCGAGGGAGGTTGTGATGTCCTTATGGATATGGTGGAGAGACGGATTGGAGGTGACGAGACGGACATCGTAATCTATGTGTCTGGGAAAGGTTGGGCTGTCCTTATGGTTATGGTGGAGAGACGGATTGGAGGTGACGAGATGGACATCGTAATCTAGTATGTGTCCGAGGGAGGTTGTGATGTCTCATGGATAGGGTGGAGAGAAGGATTGGAGGTCCGGGAGAGGTTGCGTTGCCTTTATGGATAGGGTGGAGAGAAGGATTGGAGGTCCGGGAGAGGTTGCGTTGCCTTTATGGATATGGTGGAGAGACGGATTGGCGGTGACAAGACGAACATCATAATCTATGTGTCTGGGAGAGGTTGTGATGTCCTTACGGATATGGTGGAGAGACAGGTTGGAGGTGACGAGACGGACATAGTAATATATGTGTTCGGGAGAGGATGTGATGTCCTTGTGGATATGGGGGAGAGATGGATTGGAGGTGACGAGACGGACATCGTAATCTATGTGTTCGGGAGAGGTTGTGATGTCCTTGTGGATATGGTGGAGAGACGGATTGGAGGTGACAAGACGGACATCGTAAGCTTTGTGTCTATGAGAGGTTGTGATGTCCTTATGGATATGGTGGGGAGACGGATTGGAGGTGACAAGACGGACATCGTAAGCTTTGTGTCTATGAGAGGTTGTGATGTCCTTATGGATATGGTGGGGAGACGGATTGGAGGTGATAAGACGGACATCGTAAGCTTTGTGTCTATGAGAGGTTGTGATGTCCTTATGGATATGGTGGAGAGAGGGGTTGGAGGTGACAAGATGAAAATCATAATCTATGTGTTTTGGAGAGATTGTGATGTCCTCATTGATACGGTAGACTGATGTTTACAGCCTGAACTTGGGCAAGATGAGCTGGAAATTGGGACATTGAAAGAAAATCGTGCTTCTTTGATTAATAGAAACGATTTATTGGTAACAAAAACAATTCATGATAACAAGTCTGTGCATAGTGGTTCTACAAACCACATAATTTTACACATTATGATTCCTTCTGAGCTTTTGCACAATTTCCTGATCCGTTAGTCCATTCATTGAGGGAACAACCAAACCTATTGTCAAGGTCAATGGTAGGAACTTTACGGCAAAGTAGTGGTAGAGCCCATCTTTGATCTATCATTTGACGGCAGTCGTTTGATGTGTTTTCCTATGTTTAAGAATCTCTGTTGGAGTAAATAAAAACTCCTGATCACAAACGGGACACGAATAAGGTTTTCTGAACGGGTCAAGCTGAGCTTGTTTGGTCTCTTCCTCCTCCTGCTCTTCCATCTTGGCCTCTGAAAAAAACAAGGCATCAATCTTCACAAAAATGATATCAACAAAACTTGTGACAATCTACTGACTGCAGACAGGAGGCCAATGACAGTAGATACTGACTTTTGATACATAAAGAGGTGCCTATTGCTTGGTAGTCAGCAACCACTAGGCTATGAGGCTAAACGTTTGTACAGTCCCTCACAAGGAGCATTATGTCCTCTGGTTTCGACCACTTACCCTCATCTTTGCCGCCACACTCTGCCTGGTGCGTCAACCTCTCCATCACTGTGACTATCATGGTCTCATTACATTTGGGGCAGGTCCAGTGTTTCTGGAGGTAAGTGGTGTACTCTCCCCACACTGAAGCTGAGGCTGCATCTAGCAGACTGAAAATATGAAGGAAAATTCAGGTTCAATGACGCCTTGACCACAAACATCAGCCATTATCATTAAGGGTGACTATAGGTAAAATTTACGGGTCTAATTGGAGATCTTCAGGTCACTAATATGCAGAGTCAAGGGACTGGGTCATGATGATATGAAAATTCACTTCGGCTTTACTTTCAATAACCTGGTTGTGACCTGGTAACTTGCATATCAGCGCAACGAATTGAAAGAATAAATATATAGAAATTCCATAATTATAAACTCACCAGTCGTAGTTGAGATAGTGGTTGATCCTATTTCCCCCTTTGACAGGATGCGGACTGCCAGATGAGGACTTCATCACGTCCTTCAACACTTCCAATGTTTTGGAATCTAAAGGAGATATATAGAAATGGGCATCAGCACAAAGCTCTATAGAAGTAGAGGACAATCTATCGACTCTAGGAGCCTTGATATTTTGATCTGTTATTGGGGAAACTCGCATGGGCCGTCTGCCGATTTAACAATGCCCCCAGTCAGCACAGTGAGTAACTGCAAATCCCTGTACGTGAGATATCCAAGCAACAATCCTAGTATGAAGGATGCACAAGCCTGATGTTTTCCTAATACGTACCACAACTGGTTGCAGCCTTCTCCATGCCTCGGTACATGTGTTTCATCTCAGCAGCAAACACCTTCCTCACAGAATACTCCACTTTACTATCAAGGAACTCGGTGAGCTTGGTGGCCAGAATCCGCTCCAGTCTTTTAGCTGCTGGTTGAACTGGTGCATCTTTATCCATCTTTTCAAATGTATCTGTATGGGAGTGAAGAAATGTAAGACTGGGTCATGTTCAATGCAAGTTTTTCCAAGTTTATCTTGACAGGATTTGCTGAGCAAATGTGTCTATTTGAAGCACATTTTGGTGCATAAAAATCTACAAATATGTTGTTTTAATGAATTAAGATGACCAAGATGCCGTAACTGGCATCAAGAAAGCCATTTTATAACACTCTTTTAAGGATGTATCTGACATATCGTTACACTATTGTGATCAGGACAATCAACCTTGGCAATAAACCTCGTTGGCAAACTGTGTAATACAATGACATACAGATAAAGCAGACGGAGTAGCATGACCAACTGTACCTACCCTTTAACCTCAACGTCAGCACATTGTGCCACGTGGTCCTCAAGTGGATGACACTAGAAACGCTCTGCTCGGCACTCTCGACGTCAGCAAATTTAATTTCCAACCAACCATCGCATATGATCCTGGTCAAATCACTGTTTGTGTCTAAGCTCTGGGCATATAGCAGCAGTGTCTGGAGGGCAGGGACTCTCATTGGGTTGCATAGGTATGGTTTGGTTGTCTCGAGCAGGGAGCTGAAAAAGTAATCAATTTGATATAGGTTAGTTTCGAATGTATTAGGAGAACATATAGGAAATATGTCTTCACTATTTGCTTTTTGAGACACTACATGTACATGTACATAGACTCCAACACTAACTTCAACAAAAACAAAAATACCTACCCATAAAGCAGCAACTCATGCTTGTGGGAGAAGATTTCCTTCTTTTCCATAGCAGATTCCTTATCACTGAGCTTCAGTTCAAGAAGATCAGGCTGATGTGCAAAGGTACTGTTCGGATGGAGGAGGACAAAGGGTTTCATCTGAAATCAAAGAACACATCCATAACATCGCTATGGTACGGTCTCATTATGAAGAAATGGTAAGTTTGATATCCGGTCAGGACCCATCTCAGACAGCGTAGGTTTCCTCCCGGTTCCTTCAAACAGTTCAAATCGCCCAAATATTGTTTAAAGAGCCAAAAAATGAGCCAAGTAGCTCACATGCTCTTGACTCAATATCTTATCAAAATGTTTTTACTGGGGAGTTTCGCAAAGCCCAGAAATGCCAATGTGAACGCCTATCCCACTGTTCAACCTCCTGACCATGATGCCGAACGATGTGAAAGGCATTCGAGTTAGCGTTCCAAGGGCTTTGTGGAAATCCTTGTATCTTAAAACTTATACCTTAGTATGAAATGCCTGATCTGAATCTCGCCTATATGAGTTACACTCATCAGCAATAGCAACCTGCGGGTAGAGCCCACTACACAGGATCACCTTCAACATGGTGATGTCTCGATACGTGAAGTTTCGGACAGAGTTCGATTGATCTTCTGTCTTATCCAGGTCGTGTGTCAGACGGAACTCAAGGTCTTTAACATCTTCTTCCCCTTCTTCATCCCCCGATTGTTCAATTGTGTATTCCTGAAAGACAAAAACTTTTTAACGCTATCGTTTAAAACCATTCCATTTAGCAAAACGGGTTGTAGGCTACATAGGCCTAACATCAATTAAGAATGCGTACTGGCACCAGCTCTGATTAAAGTCAACTGTCTATTTGGACAGAATGATCAGTAGAGGTTTTTTTTCATGCACGTTTTCCTAATGGTCTGTTATGCACATTTTTCATGGCCTCCTTTTCTGTCACCCTGTCCATGCCACCATCCTGTTTATTGAGAACGAGCAAAAATATTTAAAATAGAATAAATTTTGTAAACACCAGTGAAAAACGAGCCAAGTGTTTTAGTATAGTTCTTACATCTGCATCGAGTTTCAGGACTTTCCTCCTCTTTCTATTCTTGTCTTCTTCCTTCTTGAGTTCCCAGAGGCGTTTCCTGTCACCGTGTCGCTTCTTTCTCTCCTCACTGGTGTAATAGCGAGGTATGTCCTTGTCATTGTGCATCAGTTTGTGGTCCTGCAAATAACGAAATATTTACAGTAAACAGTTTAACCTCTCTATTAGGAACACCCTAGGACTGACAAATGCTGTCCTTATTAAAGTTCTGTTCCAAATCTGATTCAGTTGGACGCAGATTGGGAATACCTTCGTGACCAAGATTAAGGCCTGAGCCTTGATACCGTTAATTTAAAAAAAAGTTCGACAGACAAATGAGGGAGCATCAGAAGTGTCCCAAATTACCTTTAACAAGTCTTTGAACTGTTGCTTGAGTTTGGTGATCTCATAAAATCTCTGCTCCTCAAGACATCGTCTGCGACACCACTTCTTGCTACCGTGTCCGTCTGCTTTCACCTGTAGCCATTCATCAAATGTATTTAGTAACGTCAACGGGTCACCATGTTCGGACTCCAAGGACTTCCTTGCTGCCTAAAATGATAAGAAATTCATTTACATTTCAACAAATATTTGACACACACGATCTTCTCTCTGAGGCAGCTGGGGTATTTACAACATTTTTAAGCATCACCCCTGTCACTGATTGGGCAGTTTTTAACATCCATGTTTTTCTGCGGACAAGATCATTTTGTGCTCACTTCTCAATATCCCCATTAGTTTGAGCAAGAAATAATAAATAGTCTTTATCAAAAGGAACTTACAATGGCATCATGGTCTTGGTAGGCCTTGTGTGTGAATGGAGACTGGACACTCATGGCTGCAGCAATGGACAGGACAGGATCAATCATCTGAAAACGAGATGAGAGATTTGTGAGTGGTTGATTCCATCACCAGAAAGCAGCCATGTAAAGGGCTAATAAGGCAGATGTGAGGGGTCCCATCAGTGGTCTACAGATGACTCAAGATGCAAAGATAGGGAAATGAAACTGGCTTGATTTAGTGGTTTTGATTTCAGAACTATTGCAAATGCAAATGAATCTGAAAACAGACCTAAGTGATGCAAAATTGTTTATTCAGTCACTTTAGAATATTTTTTATACCGACAGCTTTCCTACTTACATGAAATATTGCGCCCATGATCAGCATCTTGCCAATGATGACATCAACAGGCAGCCGTGACAACATCTCACCAATGGGGGTCAGGTGCTCCTCCTCCGATAGAGCACCCTGCTCTTTCAAGAATATGATGGCATTCTCTATGCTTTCAGCAGCTGGAGGCTCAATAAAAGGAAACCTGTAATAAAGCAGAGTTTAAAGCATAGTAGATCATTTTTTTACCATGCACATCAATATCATATCATCATCATATCATTAATGGCGTCAATACCCTTTTGGATTTTGCCAGGTATAGAGTCCACTATAGGCCACTGTTCACCTATTGGGGATCTTTACTTGCCATGGCATAGACACTCAGGTACAAGGGACCACAGCTTTTTGTCTCATCCATCTCATCTGCAGAAGAGCACCAATAATTGGCCTCGTCACTTGGCTAAAACTGCACTTATTACTTACTTTCTTGTGTCAGGGAGACCCATGGCAGTCAACTGCAGGACAATGGAATCCAGCGGAACTCGCTGTATTTCTGGAGTGGCATATTCTTGAAATGCTTCATAGTCAGATTCATCATACATCCTGAAGCAGACGCCTGGTCCGGTACGACCTGAATGGAAAAAGGACAAATAGACTGGCCTGAAGGCTTCACCCTGAATACTTCAAGGGGCCTGATAACTTAGTGTGAGCTACTGCTTACACACCAAGACTGGGCCCAGCTTTGGCTCGTGTCATTGGACATAATAGTGTGCTTACCAGCTCTGCCTTTCTTCTGCCCAACATTTGCCCTTTTGATCCAGAAACTGTTGAAATGAAGCAGACGTCAGGCAAGGAGTAGGTAAGTTGGTTCCCTCATATACTCACCAGCTCTTCCTTTTCTCTGCTCAGCACTCGCCCGACTGATCCAGAACTCTTGAAGCCGCTGCATCTTACACTTGGGATCAAAACTCATCTCTTTCACCTTTCCAGAATCTGCGATGAAGCGTACACCATCGATGGTGACGGATGTTTCGGCAATGTTAGTGGAGACGATACACTTTCGAACACCATCAGGAGCAATGTCAAATACCTAGAAAGATTTGAAGAACACTTGATGTACAATGGTTTAAAATTATTGAATGCTGTTAAATTTTTGGCCAGAGTAGTGTGTAGCTCAGAGTAGTGTGAGGTCCTGTACAGCTCATGTCAAACTATTCATTTATTCATCTATAATCAGATAAGTCAATGGGTTCTTTGGTTCTCTGCTTCATTTTGGAGACATTTTCAGGAACGTGACAATAACCGTGTTGTGCGATGTCATATGAAGCAATAAGGAGCGCTAGAACACAAAATGTGTTCAAATGTGTGCAAGATGGAAGTGAGGTAACTTGTTCCGGGCAAAACTGACCTTATCCTGTTCACTGATTGACAGCGCACTATGAAGAGGTAAAACAATCCATCGCTTGGTCTGCTGAGCGAACATCCTGGCCGCCTCAACAACCGTCATGATCTCCGTCATGCCACTCAGGAAAATCAACAAATCACCACGCTCCGTTGTTGGGTACTTGTGTTCGATTAGCTGCATGATACGAAGATATGGTCGCGGATCGAGTCGTTCTGTTTTTCCTGTCTGCTCGTCGAGTTTGATTGGGCAATACTCGAGTTGGATGGGGTAGAGGCGACCAGGTACCTGAAGAAGTGACGTAATGATTGGAATGATCAGAAATCCGAATATCTTCTTGAAATATTTTGCAGTTTGAATTTGATGGTTTGCAGTTTGAATTTGATATTTGTCTTGTTCGGCCGAAATCTAGCCAGGCTCCACAGAATAGCCTTGCCAACTGTTGTGTAGGTGAGTCAGGTATTAGCTAGTCATTGCCAATTTTTATGTGACTGTGTCAACTGCTGCATCAACTGCTTGCCAGGTTCAATGTCAACACATAGCTGTTAACAAGAGTCTAAGCCAGAACAGCATACTAACCCTAAAACCACAGCACAAGTCTTTCTAAAATCAGAATTATTCCTGCTTTCCAACACTAAGTGATTAAAAAATATATGTAAGGCATCAAAACTTTGATGAAGCATTCTATGAAATTAAATGTACCTTGATTACTGGGCAGTCATCAAAATATCCACTAAACAGTCCAATGTTGATGGTTGCAGACATCAAGACAACCTTGAGGTCATCACGATGCTGGATGAGATACTTTAATACCCCGAGGAGGAAGTCAGTGTGTATGTGTCTCTCATGAACTTCATCAATGACGATCACATCGTACATGGAAAGTAATGGATCAGTTGCCATCTGTCGCAGCAGGAGACCTGTCATGACAAAAACAAGGGCAAGATTTCACCTTTACAGTAGAACCTCCCTTTATGGACACCTCTGTAACAGGACACCCACCCTATTAACAAGCTACATTGTACATGTAGGCCACAAAAGCTTAGAGTCTTTAGTTTTAATGTGAAAAAAAGAGTAGAACGTAGAACAGGCTTGTAACTTGTGGAGTAATGGGGCAAGTTTTTTGGGACAGGTGCCCAAGCCAAGGCTTAATATGCGAACAAATAACAAATCAACATTACCTTCTGTCAAGAACAACACCTTTGTAGCAAGATTTTTACTTTTTTCAAACCGAACCTGAAATCAAAATATGAAGACAAAACTACAGTGGAATCTCATTTAGTGGACACCTCTCTATTAGGGAAACCCTCTCTATTAAGGACACTACGTTTGAACCCAAAACCGTTGTTACCTTTCAATTCGACCTCTCTAATCAGGACACCTCTCTATTAAGGACAGCACTTGGCAGTCCCGAGGGTGTCCTCGATAGGGAGGTTCTACTGTAGTTGAAAAGAATTACATCAGGTTGACAAGAAAATTATCACAAGCTGTGACATCAAAAATGGACAGATAATTTGATTCTAAAACAACAATCTTACCTGGTATCCAACCTCTTTTCCAAACTCATTGAGGGTCTCATAACCTACCCTCTTACACAAGGAGATACAGGCTATTCTCCTCGGCTGTGTGCACGCAATCTTCTTGAATCCTGCTCCAAGGAGATACTGAGGGACCTGGGTAGACTTGCCACAGCCAGTATCACCAGCAACAACCACAACTTGGTAGTTCTTCAACGTGTCAATCACCGTCTGCTTATACTGATACATGGGCAGATTGGCTTGGTCTTTCTTGATTTTGGCAAGCTTGGCGAACTGAAAACAATCAAAGAAGACATCATGTTTATTACTCTTTTCATCAAACATCAATTCATACACTGTTGTCCTTCACAGGTTGAGCACAAGTAAGAAGCCCCAAAATATTTTCACATGTAGATGGTCGCTACCTTCTGTTTTTGACAAAAGTCAATGTAATGCAGGAGAATGCCTCTAAATTGTGCGAGTCTTCTCCTGGTCAGTTCCTCACGGTCTTCCCTCTCAGGTCCTTCCCGATACCATGACTTTATATCCCTTGTCTTGATGGACACATTTATCCTGTAGCGCTTGTCATACTCTTTCGGCAAGTTAAGCTTGTTGCTTCCAGATTTTTCTCTTTTACTGATCGGATCTGAAAGGAAAGACATATGTTTGACTTTTAAGAGGATTTGTCCTTCTGATCTGAACATTGTCGGTTCAAGTCCCTCTTAAAACACAGTAACGTATGGCCTTGGTTGAGTCACTTAACTTTAAATGCCACACTCAAACCAGTGAGGTGTCCAGCACTGATGTAGTTGTTGGCTTGGTTATAGCAAAAAAAACATCTTAATCCTTTATTTTGAATGAGAAACAAATAAGAGTACTGCACTGTAGTTGAGTGTAGCTTTGGAAATTTTTAACAAACTAAACTAAGACTAGATTTTGGCTTTGAAGTTTTGAGGCTTTATAGAGTGACGTTTTCATTATTTACTTCAAATGCCATTTAGAGAAACTTTGACTACATGCAAAAGCACCAATAACTTACTGACCTTGTCTTGCTTGGGAAACCTTTAACGTTTTGAACTTCTGATATTTTTCTACAAAGGTCCAAAAGTCACGGTATTCTGCAGTGCCCCTAATGATATTGAAGATGAGTTATTTAACAGTCAGTGTAGAAATGTATCATTGAAGGTAAACAGCTGTGATAAGAAGACATTATCATTTTGTCCAACTGAGAAACACCACTGACATGCCAGGAGCTTGTAATGGACTTGTCATCTACCTTCAGAGATGAAGTCTCTACACCGACTCCTCACATTTCAGCGCATAACTTGAGTTTCACATGCCAAACACTCGCAACAAGAACTACTGTAGAGGAAGAAAACCAACACACCTGACAATGAGATCTTCATCTCTGAAAAACATCTTATTCAATTCGAATCTGTGAGCCTGAAAGTCGAACTCGTGGTCATCGTCCGCATCGGAGATCCTTGCATTAGTATCTGCATCAGATTCTGGCAGCTGATCGGCTTTTGAAAGCAATAGAGCATGTTGTGAGCATTCCTCATCTAATGATTTAGCTCTATGAAACTGAGATTGTTCTCCATCATGTGACCTAAACTGACGATGATCAGACCGTTTCTTTTCACGTGACATAGCCCTAACATTTCTAGACTGTTCCTTATTGTATGATCCAGATGTATGATCAGATGGTTCCTCCGTATCAACTGACTGTTCCTTATTGTATGATCCAGATGTATGATCAGACGGTTCCTCCGTATCAACTGACTCAGATTTAGGATGTATCTGTCCTGTATCGTTTGATTTAGATCCATGATATGACCGTTCTTTATTTCGTGATCTGGACAAATGATGCTGAGATTTGTCCTTATCACGTGACCTAGACCTATAATGAAACTGTCTCTCACCAAGTGATCTTGATCTATGACGCCGTGATTTGCCATCATCATGTGAGCTAGATCTATAATGAGACGGTTTTTTATCAGGCAATGGGTGATGATGCTTTGACGGTTTCCCTTCACGAGGTCTGGGTCTATGACGATCAGACTGTTCATCACCACGTGACCTAGACCTACGTGACCTAGATCTATGTGATTGTCCTTTGTCAGGTGATCTATGATGTGATCGTTCCTCACCACGTGACCTGGATCTATAACGTGAGTGATCCATATCTAAAGACCATGAACTATGTTCCTTATCTCCTGACTTCGACCTATGATGATGTTTTTTCTCATGTTTTTTGTGCCTGTGAGAAGATTTGTGATGCTTGCTGGAATGCCAGTCTTCCTTTTTTGATGACCTACTTCCTTTCTCTTCATGATCCTCCTCTCGGTCCCTATGGGGCCGGTGCTTATCTTTTCCCATCCTTCGTTAAAAATACACCAATGGCAATGCCCAATCGGCCAATGGAATTGGAATATTGAATATTCAGTTAGATCTACCCATTTAGGGGGCTCTGTTGGTTTGGCATGTGCTATTGATGTTGTAGCTGTTCCCAGTCGAGTCCCCGTGGTACAGTACCGGTAGTTAAATTAAACAAGTTCAGTGATGATGTGATGTGAAACAGCTTCAAATGAGCAAAGCAAATATTGACAACATTGAAGATGTGCATTTCATGTACATCATGTACATATGTACAGTGAGACCCATTTTCGACTGACAGTCAATTACGACAGCTATGTCACATATAGGCTATGCCTTTATAAATTTAGACTTTTGATTGAGAGTGCACACTGTCCGCTAAATCATAAAATATGGAATAAGATTTTTTTAATATTGAGAAAAATATATTTATTCACAATGTCGTAAATAAGGTTACGAAAAATATTGGATTTGGCGGATGGCGAGTGGCACAGGCAGGGGCAATGGATTGCATGTTGGGAATTGGCAGGCGGCATAAACTGTAAATTTCCGTCATAGCCTACCTCTCACGCATTCTTTCTCACCGATAAAAGTACTTGGCCTTTGTTGTTATTCATTGTCCAAGCATCCTTGAATAACAGGGCCAGTTGAAAATTGTATGGCTCCTCCCCGTCGCATATAGGGTACATCATAAACTGAGCTCGGTATAAAGTGACCCCACCACCGCCCGGCCCCTCGAGACTCGACTGTAAGGCAAGCTCATGCTGCAGTGCTGCATGACGTATGGGGAACAACCAGAGGCCAGGACTTTTTAATAGGGGGAAACACAGAAAAACGTGACAATCTATCTTTCAGCGTTCCTAAACAAATGGAAACACTCAGACACGAAAACACTCAGGCTGTCAACTCAGAAACGTTGCACCGGTTTCGGCCGAAAACGGACTGCATGGCATGGCCGCCGGGCAGTAAATCCGATTGGCGCCTAACCGAAGTGGCATCTGATGCAAAAGCGTGGAGGGGGAAGACGTATTTCCTGGAGAACAACACAAAATCCAAGTGCAGAGCGAACACTGGAGAAGAAAACGATACACCATTGTTTGGCGGGCTTTCATTCATTTTGATGACACTTCCGATAGGGTAATTTGAATTACCAAATACCCGTTGCATTCAGCCAAGTGTAGTTTGCCGCGGCGACGACCGAAGTGGAAAACTGCTCTAGGGAAAATATACCTTATGTCATGCCATGTCAAACAGGAGTTGCAAGTGCTGTTTGTCACATGGAGATGAGTAAACGGAAGGGGACATGTAAGGAAAAGGTTTGAGGAAAGCGCGTTCCTTAAAGAAAATATTGTTGGTTTGCACATGCAATTGCAATCCCTTTGCACCGAAAAAATTGAATTCAGTGCTATTTGTGAACGACCGCTTTCTTTTTTGGTTGGAAGACCTACTCCTGCAACAAAGCTATGTACTCTGCGGATATCATCCATACTTGGTGATAGCTTTAAAATTGTGTCACATTTTCAAACCATCTGATAAAACAGCAACTTTGCCTCGCAGGCAATGATAAGAATCTTCTCTCTAAGGTCTATCCGTATCTTTTCAGCTTTTTCGTCAACGAGGACAGGCTGTCCGTTGCTGTCCACGATATCAAGAAAATGTGTTTGGTTCAGATTGGTATCAAGCAAACAACCAATGACGCGACCAAACCTGCCACTATTCCACGGTGTTGTACCGGCCACAGCCAGATTTCCATCCGCTACGCTGCAGATGTCCCAGACGTGAAGTCCAGGCAGCTCGAACTTCTTTCCCGTATCCGTAGGTGACAATAGAGTGCCGCTCAACTGGAAGGTATCCGACCCCGGAATGGTCATATAGACCATTTGAGTGAGCTCACTGTAGGCCAGACGACCATGGTGATTCAGTTGAAGGCAATGCAGCGCCTCGCCTTTTGTATTCAGAACGAATAAACTAACATTTGGGTGCACACCGTCGAGGACTATAATCTTGTCAGTTGCGCATGCGATGTTACTTGGCTTCGTTATTACTTCTGGAGATGGAATGGTTTTATGCCACTGGTAATCCCATTTTGCGACATACATCCTCAGGTAAGGTTCCTCAGCGCGGAGTAACACCAAGTTACCACTGCTGTTTAAAGCCATGTCCTTCGATGGAGACACACCTCGTGTAACCTCTGCACACACGTTCTCAATCCTAGACGGAAAGTAAAATATCTTGCTTGGATGATTGTCACCGGTAGCACCCAAGACAGCCAGACCTTTTGGGATGTTTGGCAAAATAACAACTCTGTATATACAGCAAGGACCATCAGTGTCAAAATTCCATTCTTGCAACGGAGTCCATGTCCTTTTAGATAAGGGCATATCATTCGACGATAACGTAGGCGGGGGTAGGTTAACATTCGGTTCTGCCACCTCCCCAGACTTGAGGACATGCTTTGATGATGACCCGACCTCTGGAGTAACCTTCATATCATCAGCAGCCTCCGCCAATTGGCATACCCGATCGATCTCGCCCATGGTTTCTTCCAAGTTACCAAGAGACACTACAATCTCTCCCATTCCGCGTTGGCAATCAATGATTTGTTGGTGATGCCCCACACCTAACCAGTACTTCCCCTTCAACCTTGTGAGCTGCTTCTTTGTCGAATCGATCTGCTTGATCTTTTCCGTCATGACCATCTTGTGTGGTTTGATATCGAAGGAATCCACTTTCTCACTGTCAATCGCTCTTACCTTTGCTTCCGTATACTCGATGTGTGCTGCTTTCTTGCTCTCAAGTTTCTCGAGTCGGATTTGAAGTTTCTCAATCTCTTGTCTGACAACGTTGATCTGACATGTCAGTGGTTTGATGGCAGCATTTGATTGTTCAATAATTTCCTTCTTCTTTTTCGACTCAACCTTACTCCTGGATCGGGCAAGAAGCTCATCAGCTCTCACAAGCCGGTCTCCGGTAGACTTGGCAGTAGCTGAAATCTGTTCAACCTGCATTTCCAAAGACTTAACTTGAGCAGTGGCAAAGTCTTTGTACGGCTTTGTATCATGTTCCTCGTCCGAATGATTGGTTCTAAGACACTGAACACATATCAGTACATTGCAATTGCAGCAACACTGTTTCTTTCGCCTCTTGTGTTTCACACACAGATCGTATACGATGTGGTCGCCAGTTTCTTTCGTCTCTTTCAGATGCTCCTTGCTACACTTTGGACAGAGGTCAAGGTCACAGAAATCGCACACTGAATCCGCCCTGTCCTTTCGACAGTAAGTGCACAGCAAAATTGTATTTTCCGAGCTAGTTGGTTCTGATGCATTGCATATTTCAATAAGTTTGGCAACTCTGAAATCACCCTTCAGACCATCCACACCATCGGCAGGAAGCTTGCATTCCACGCGACACTCAGGACAAGGAAAGTACGAATTCTCATTCGACTTAACAAGTTCACTGATGCATTTCTTGCAGAAAATATGGTTGCAAGACTCGAGGATCTTCGGCGTGTCTATAACTTTTAAGCAGATGGAACACTCAAGTTGTTTCTTCATCGCCTCAAGGGAGGATGCCATCTTGAAGCCTGAAAATATAAAGATAAGTTTTTATCAGTCACCTTCAAGGAGAGAAAGGAGTTATGAATCAGGGCGTAAAGATTATTATTTGTAAGCTGATCGACCAACAGTACATCAATATTTCCGTAACTATGATACGTTGAATTTTCGGTATATTCTAGAAATCAATCAATGCAATATATATGATTGCTATCGCCAACTGAAGCACTTCGTGCTAAACCGATACTCACCCACCGCGTGCGACTGGTTTTAGAACCGGCTGCGACTTCGAATGCTTTTGGGTGGGCAACCATCAAGAAACGAAGTCCGTCTCATACTTCCAGAACGGCATAAATCTTTGTCATACTCCGCGCAGTAATGATATTGTGATGACACTGCTTGAATTGGCCGCCATTGACTCTGAACGTACTGCCCGGGATCGTTCATCCACGTAGTAACTGTTAGACTTTCTGTTCCTTATTTTTATTCAAAAGGTTAAACAAAAAATTATCATATTGTATTTCTAGTCTTTGTTTGAAATATCTTTTCTTAAAACGGACAGTTTTTGTGTTTTTTCTGTGGACGTTTTCCGTGGAGTATGGAAAATGGCCGGCTGTGGGCGCGGCCACTCTGGCAGAGAGAATGCTTTCATTCTATGTCTGCTTTGGAGAATGAATTTCCATGTATGAGTGTACAAGGCAATGCATGCATATTGATTTTTTCAAGATCAATATGATATGAGTGATAATCAAACAATAAAACGCAAGTATACTAGGTCACTTTTTTTCGACAGTCACTCTTTTTATCAGGCCATGACTTGTTTATACTCATAACTATACATTCTTTATAGAACACACACTATAAAGATCGATTTTCGATCAATGCTTGTGAATGAGAGCATGACTCTTATCACCAGGACAACACACTCTGGGTCAGAGTAGAATCTACAACCTTTTCATTTGGTATTTAAAGTGAATTTTATACGAGCTATACCCTGCGTCTCGGTGGGTATCAAAGCAATTGAAGCACCAAGTCGTTGTTGTGGAATTCCGATATATACGCGAGTTTCAAATGGCAACCTCCGCATGTTCAACAGGCCTAATATAGCCTTAGAAAAACTCAACCTTCACATAGACCAATTTACTGTGATAGGTAAGTAAATATCACTGTCCTTTTGGGCCACTGAGTGAATTTTTTCAAAGTTTTGTTCTTCTTCAATCTAATTTTGGGACCCAACACAATTTCCAGATTAAAATATTTTTTTTCGCAATCGTTGTATCAATGGTTGGACGTCATCAGTTCCGTCTCCGTCATCTCGGCACCATTAACATTAACGCCATGAGACTAGTAATCTCCATTTTTAATAGGCCTCATAAGAATCAGTCAGACTGATCCTGAAATATAAGTGATTTTGCAATTGGACGACGTTGATTAATATGTTTCACATTGTTTTTTTCTTCCAGTGGGTAAAATGGCGGCATCCCTTCTTGCCATGATGAAGGAGCTCGAGTGTCCAATCTGCTTCAAATTAATGAACAACCCGAGGATAGTTGGCTCCTGTAAGCATGTCTTCTGTGAGGAATGTCTCCGAAAGCACATTTCGACAAAAGGAACATCCGAAACCTTCCCCTGCCCGAATTGTCGGGTGGATAACGCTGTATCCGCGGATGGTGTAGAGGGGTTGAAGGTTGACTTTAGGACGGCCAGCTCTGTGGAAATTCTGTTGAAAGCCGAGAGTCCGAGGCGCACGTGCTCAGTATGTGGAGGAGAAGGTGATACTCAAAATACATGTAGTCGAAAAATGGCGGAGTATCTGTGCGATACTTGTGACCTTGACCTTTGTTCTGGATGTCGCAATGACCATTCCGAAGTGCCTGGAACTGTTGACCACATCTTCTACGATCTTTGCAAAACCCATTGGAGAAGAATGAAACATTTCTGTCGATCATGTTCAATGGTGATTTGTGGTCTCTGTAAAAAATCAGAACATGCTGATAAGACGCATGAAACTGTCCTCTACAAATGTTCATTTGAAGAGGATATATCAAACGTAGTAGATGAAGCTGGGGAGACATTAGCAAGAGCGCTGTTAAAACATGGTGCCGCTGGTGAAGGTGAGCGTGTGATGAAAGAAGAGGTCGAATCAAGGAGGTGTGCAGTCGCTGACAGTGCGAAAGCCATTGTTGAATCTTCAAACGCGGAGATAACTGACTTACGAACCCGAATTAAGGAGATGCAAGCTGAGGTTCTTAAACTTGAAAAGCGCGTGGATCGGGTCATTGCAAGGAAAGAACAATTTGATAAGGTAGAAAAGGAGACAGCTGATGACTATTATAAAAGTGTGGCCACATTCAACGAGGTTTTATCCGACTTGATAGCTGAACTCCGGCGACAGTCAGAGCAACTTCAGCACTTAAAGTCAACAAACTGTCTCGGGTCTTCGCACAACGCAAGTGTGATAGTTTGCAAGGGGGAGATAAGGAAAATTACAAGTAACATTAGGGAGACTCTTCGAACCAAACCAAAACAGAGGAAACTTGCCCCGATGCCTGTTCTTAATGTCGAATTCCCAGAGTTCACGGCAGCAAAGTATTATAAAGATTGGAGTTTCAAGGAAAATGGAATTAAACGCATTTTCAGTATTGAAATATTACCGAATGAATTCGGGGTAGCAATCTTGGGTGGAACCTCGTCCGAGAGATGGTCACAGGCGAGCAAGATTTTCTTTTCGCCATCGTTACAGTCCAAAGACATTAATGTTATCACGGATGGAGTCATGCCTGGCCTGGATTTGACGGGCGTGGCTAGCACTGGGGACCTGATTTTGTTGCGAAAGACGCAGCCCCATATCAAGTTCTACAGATATGGTGATCAGTATTTGAGAGCTGACGACCTCCATGTTTCATCAGACTTAGGAAACCCTAAATCCATCACTTTCGATGAAAAAAGAAACCTCCTCTTTATCATACGGGTGAAACCTCGTGGACCAAAATCAGAAGTTCTACAAATAGACGGATCGAATGGTTCTATACTCAAGACAGTCGACTGCAACGTTAGTGGACGATTAGCATGCGATCCCATCCAGGAATGGGTTTTCAAGTGCTTTCCCGGCGTAGAATCCTACAATGAAACTACCCTCAATTATTCAAATTCGTGGCATGTGCCAAATGTCGAAATATGTGATGTTAATTTGAGTACAGATGAAAGATTATACGCAGCAGGAAGGCGTCCGTCCTATGAAATTGTGCTGTACCATATTGGACCAGAAGAGAGAGTCAAGCAAATTGGCCCATTGTTGGATGGAAAAGGCCAACAAGTTGTGTGCGACCAACCGTGTAATCCAAGGTCGGCGGTCTGCGGTGACTTGCTTTTGGTAGGTGTCGGTTTTCGAGTGCTATTCTACCGCCTGGAGGCATAAGAAATCCTAAAGAATACCATGCAGAAGACTGCCAAGTTATTAGTGTGCCTGTTGAAGCTCTAAAACGTTTAAGGTTTTGAAAAGGTGTTTAAGTTTATCTCGAATCAAAAACTTGGATTGAAATAGCTTCTAAGGGCGAGCTTTGTCATTCTCCAAGGACTGTTCCGATCCTGTGAGTGTTTGCCAAGATAGATCTTATGGTCTATTTCAACCTCCTCCTCCTCCTCCTCCTCAGAACAAGTGTGCTTTTTTTAAATTATGCAAATACTGCAAGGAGCACCCATTTAACAGCAGCAGCAACAACAACTATAGCGAGTACCACGCCCCTGTAGTGGGGGAGCGTGGGGTCTATATTGAACATGCTATATATTTGAAGTGTGCAGGCAAATGTGCATGTGTAACATCGAGAAAAACCAGAGAAGGTGGTCTACATGGCTCTAATACATTTATGAGTCGAGTGATGAGCGGACGTAGTGAACTTTCAAGTCAGATGTGGGGGTAAATGGGGTGTTCTTTTTTCTTTTTTACAAATAAATTGCACGGCTTCCCAGTGTCCCAGGATATACCGGGATAAAATATTCTTCGCAGACTTCCTCATGAGTTTTTATATTTTACAAAAGGTTTAAAAAGAAATACCAGTACACTTTGTTGGCTAATACAAAAATAGAAAGGAGAAAACTGTCAACACTACTTTCGGAAGACATGTTTTGGTCTTGGGCTTGTTAGATAGTCGATGTCCTAGTTAGTGTTGTATAGTAATTGTAAAACCTTTCTCATGAGTAGCACTGTAATGTGTAATTTTTGGAATTAAGTGTGCGGGATTATTGGAATTGGGTTTAGATAAGATACCGGTGGATAATCGTGGAAAATTCCCACGGTCTACTTTTAATCCTCCATTCTCCCCAGCGTGATCAATTACGTGATCAATTACGTCAGCATTGATGCGGCTCCTCATTGGATGGAGACGCATCAACGTTGCCCCCTGATTGGTGCAGACAAAGCTGCGCGTGGATACAAAACAGCTGTCCGCACGCTCTCGGCAGAGAGAGAGATAGAGAGAACGTGCACGAATCGTCATCCCGACGAACTATTTTATCAATTATGACTTTGGTGTGTATAATTTTGTGAAGCAGTGTTAGAATAAAGGATCCGGACGTTAGAAGACAAATTCAGCTTCTTACTTTTATAACCTGTGGAAATACGACTAGGCTATAGAACCCAGTTGATGTCGGGCGATCACTTTCTTTCCGATACGTTTGGGGAAATTTATCCTCTTCGTTTTTCAAATTTGTTTCTCCTGGTCCATGAGTAAACACGGAAGACGCTATACAGTGATCGATCCCGTTAAAATCACTGGATGCTGCTTGCTTATAAAACAAACTTTGACATAAACAGGCACTGCACAACCATTAACAATGCGGAAATCACGTTTGAATTGCCTGTCGAAGGTAGCGAGAAAGATAGGGTGGCAGTTGTTGCTGACTCAACTAACCATGGGTCTGTCCTGTTGAAGAGGTCTGGAAAAGAAAGGTGAAATTCTGGATGTAAAATTCACGATCTTTGTACATTGTATCATTGACCGTTACGTAATCCGGCATGATGGTGGTTTCAAGTGCACCTCAGTTGACAAATATTTATCCGTTAGCTGTTCAAACCACCTTATTCGTCATAGCCACCCTGGGCACTTCTTGAGCCAATCTCTTTAAGATTACATAATCATATGTAAAGGTCTTTCAGCTAATCAAATTTAATAATTTTAGAACATACCCAGGTAGTAATCACAGTTAACACACGTAGATCGACAGTTCTCCGCACTGTAGCCAACGTCTTTCCCGCACATCTGCCATGCACACTCGCTTGCGATGTCGTCACACGTAGACATCTGGACTACCCGAGACTGGTTATTTTGATTAGCTGAAATATACGGAGAGGTTCAGTCTCACGCCATCCTGCACTGACCATCCTCTGGGAATTCTCCGGCCCTGCGACACATTGCTCGTGCAGGGCCGGAGAAGCGAACATCCATAATCTTTCGGGTGATCATTTTACTGCATAAAACCAAGAATTAATTAAACCTCAGGTTGAAATTGATATCATGTTTGCAGAATCATGTTTGCATGCTCATGTATTCACTCTATGTTACCTTTGCCTTCATAATTAGTCGTACACACTCTACAACTCCTTGGACAGTACGGGAGCATATAACGTGGATTCCTCACACATCCACCCATGCCGGCCCAGCTTGGACAGTGGAAATTCGTATCTGCGCATTCTTGAAAAAATAAAAAAGAAGCCCCAGATTTCTACACTCCGGACGTAGTTCACTGGCCTCGTCCCGTCGTCCAAGAGAAGAGACGACATAGGATGAGGAATGGACTGCGTCCCAGGAGACTATAGATCAATCAAGTTATTGTTACTCTCAGGTGATTGACGTATCAAAATATATCGGGCTTTTTGACAATTGGTAGAATGTTTTATGTTCATTTTCAGATATATCTTTAAAGGACCACTTGTATACAGAAACTCTGTAAACGTCAGTAGTGCCAATTCTCGAGACACTCGTCATTTAGTTAAGTTACAACCGTGCGGTGTGCGGGTGATCCTTGAATTCCACTTACCAGCGCTGTAGGAGAAGATGGGATTATTTGTGCCATTACAGTTCATTTTCAGCTGTTGTTCTTGCTCCAACCCTGGAAGCCAGAATAGTCGATTGTTTGATAAAAGTATCAGTTAGGTATACGGATGTAGAGCTCTACATCCGTGGTTAGGTCCAAAGAGTTAGACCTCTTCGTTTGTTTTTGACGTTGAATTAATCAACTCTTCCTAAACCGCATGGTCTTATATACTCCCTTTAAATGCAGGGTATACATTTCTAATCTTGCTAAGACGCTAAAACCTTGGTTTCCAAGATGACAGTACCTATCTTACTATTCACATTTTATAGTGTCTAGGATCATTCCAATAGTTTGCAGCTTTATCATCCTCGAGATAAATCTGGCAGGTGAGAACTACTGCTCTCGGTTGGTTGTCCTAAACGCATCGTCCTTTTTGTGATGACGTCGTATGCGTGATAGCCAATCAAGTTTCTACACGAAATGCTCTTACCTCTTGAAGATAGACACCTGTGGAGAAACGTGTTGTCACATGGCCAAATCTCTTGGCAAAGAGCAAAGATATCCGGATCATAATTCTTGAGCCCTTTTCTGGTATGAATGTGGTTATGAATGCCGTTTCCGCTGATTGAAATGTCGTCATCATTAAAATAACTCTGCACAGCCTCTGCCTACAAAAGATACATTTTCCTCATCTGGGAGCAGATTTCACGACGATTAGATTAAGTTAGAATACCACGGTCGGTAGAAATAACTTCACCGATGTCGAGCAAATATTTTGATGATGGCAGGCATATTGTACACCCTGCGCTTATGAACTCAAATTTTCGTAAGATATTTATATATTCCAATCGACAGAAGCCAACTAACTTGCCTGGTCCCCGGGGCGCCAGCAACAACGTCGTGAGTGAGGTCAGGAGCCTAGACAACCATCTGACGCAGCCATTTTCCTAGCTTTAGTGTCCGGTATTGTCGAACCCTACACCCAAAAAATCAAAATTTAGAAAGACGTACCCAGTACTCCATCAAATTTGTCATTGCATAAGTATTATTCCATAGGCCTTTTAATTTCGCGGAGAGATACGATGCAGTGAGGCGGTCTTCAAACCCTTCAATGGCATACTTGGCTGCGATCAAATGAACTCCATGGGCAAACTCGTGGAGTGGGATATCTTCCTTAGGGTACCTATAAGGATCGAACAGAAGACATTATATCAGTGTCTGCTCCAAAGTAAAAAGCAGTAAATATGTTACATGTATATGCCTTTACTTTTATAGGCTCGATTCCATGATGGCGTTTCAAAGTTTCCATACAAACAAAACAGAAACAAGAGAAAAACGCAGTCTCACTCGCCGGCCGCAAATCATCTTCCTGCGGAAGAACTGATGTTTGACCAAGTCTGCTTGTCAACGCTGAGAACTAACGTCGTTGTGAGGCCATGGTCTCATACCTGTCTTGTTTGAGACAGAGAGTGTTCTCTTCGCCTCCTGTCGAGAGTGGCCGATCTCTCGTTGCTCCCAGTCCCCGAGCCCTGGCGTCCCAAAAATCTTTATCCATATGCGAGTGCTCGGGAATATCAGTGGTCATCTCGACTGTTGACATCAGCGCAAATCTACCTGAGGGAGAACGATTACTAAATAGGTTATGCGTATTGGTCAGGCTGTAGGCTACTAATGTTTAAATGGTGAACTCCTTACGATAGTGACGGCGAAACTAGCTAAACCATAATATTTATCTTCTTTTCTTAATGTATATACCAGGATACCGAGTCGTCCTAAATCGTAAAACGTAACCCGGCAGAGTACTTTTTTGTCTGTGAGAAGATTAAAGGCAATAGTCAGGTTTCGCAAGCCTCACGAGCGATCAGAAACGGAGGTCTACATTTGCACCGCGAAAGTTGCTATATAGATGTTTACCAAACATTTTGTAGAAGGTTTCTCTAAGGTCTGGTCGGTCGGCGAGTAAGAATCGTACCATGTAGCATGCTCGCTTCAGGGCAGAATCCGAAACATTTGCTGAGCCTGTATAGCACCAAAGATTTATTAGGCGAGTATATATTTTTGATAGCACGTGTAATATATTTTAATTTAAGAGCAATGCAACTGATGTCTACATAAATATTTTCGATTTCACTTTTTTGAACACCACTGATGAGGTATCGACCTAAAATATATAATTCTGTCTTCTGAGCGGGTAAAATTCGTATAACCACCGTGTAGCGTACAGTGCTATACATAGATGGTATAGATGTAGCAAGAAGCGTCCGTTGAGCATATTCTGTTGTTTTTTGCACTCGGATACGTTTTTGTAACAAATGAGACCATCCTGTCTGTGTAGCCATGTATTGCTTTCAATAATATTGCATAGAATTATCCACTCTGTACTTGTTGCCAGGAATCGTTGACGGTGTAACATCGATCTGTGGTTACTCAGCGTGTTTTCATATTTTCAATGCGAGGAACACGGAAAAGCGTGTCAATCTATATCTCTAAGACGGAAACGCTCTGAAACGTTACCCGGGCGAGCAACATTTCTCTGTCCGAGTCTCCACGCTTAGGATATTTACCCAAAATAGGAATGCCATAAGCGTGAGTGTATTTCTGATAGAAGTCACCGAGTCCTGATGGAAACATATTGGCCGGCAGGCGGAGGTCATCAGGCACTGACGAAATACTCCCACAGTCATGTGTCTCCACTGAGTTTCCAGGTCTTTCTATAATTGCCGTAGATCTCTTCGATTTAACTGCTGGGCCTTGGCCAGGAATAGCTGGCTTCATGAAAGTGAGTTGCTCAAGCGCTCCATTGAGATATTCTATCTCTGCTGTATAAAGATCATCGACATCATTGCGCAGCTGGAAAGCTGAGAAAAAGCAAGGGATTGCAATAAAAAAGAAAAAATTTGATATTTACCAGCCATTTCATAAGACGAAGTGACGTGATTCTTTTGTTGGACGGTAGGGGATAGAACTCGAGACAGCTCGAACATGGAGGTACCATAAAACTTCCTTGGTTTGAAGGGCCCCTCCCTCGATCGGTTGATGTTATATATATATAAATACGTTTTTCTGACCCATCGCGCGCTTCCTTATGCCGGATAGTGTTTGGACACCTTATTAACTACCTTGGAGTCCTCCAAACCGACACGGGTGTAGTTTTTTTCTGAGCGGCATAGTCAGTTATAACAGAATCTGTCAATAACTGTACTCTAGCGTATGTGGTTATATTAACACTAGAAAAGTCGCTGAATCTGTTCACTCACTGAATTCGATTTTTACTGGTCCTTGATCTACAGTTTCACCATTGTCCACAGTGGCTCTTTCAGGACTGACGTTGCCACCGTTCTTGTCCAATCCAGTCAACGGATTGCGGGATATTTCTAGTATTACCTTAGTTGTATAAAAACCTCCAGAAAGTATACAAAAAAACCTACGTCAGTTAGTTGACTGGACTGGACTGGAAAGTTGGCCAACGGAAGAACTTACCGAACACATTCGCAATCGTCGCAACAAACACCAGAACTATAGAAAAGAAATAAGAATGGATACTTGACACGTCGTTTCTCAACCATTGACAGCAAGGATGATTCGAAGAAGAAGAAGCTAGTTTTCGGCTAAAAACACAATGCCATGAGGAACAGAATTTCCCATTGAATGTAATACGAAAAAATCTATAATTCTTTTGACGAACTCACCATAAAGTTGCCATCTTGTCATCGACATATTATTATCAAGGAATTGGGATTTCCTCTCCACATATGATCATGAGCAAGGTGTCAAGGCCCTATGAATATGTGGCATAGGGTTCCAGGCCTACCTGGCTAATTGAATACTTAGTACCAGAAGGTCAACTAAGTGAAACAACTTTGGCGTCTTTATGCTATTCGCATAGGCTTGGAGGAATTATACTTGACAGGAGAAACAACGAGCTAATACCCTATTTTTAATCCTTTAATTACACCCCGCACACAATGGACGAACAAAGGCCGTTGTGTTTACTTAGCAATTAGGCCCGCTCCTTTGTAATCCATCACTGGTCACAACCGGCTCGGCCTCGATCTGTCACGCCATCTCTCGTGAGCCGTTAAGTTATGTGAGAAAGTGGAAGGGCACATGTATGGAGAAAAATATTTCTTCGTTTACGGCACCGCCGACACATGTGTGGGTTTTAACTATCATAAAGTTTATGGAGAAACTCTTCGGGCAAAATACTGCGGTTGGGTAAAAGCACTGTCTTACTTTCATGATTCACTCCTTTAAAAACCGACAAAAAAGTGTTGAAAAATCTTTGGGATGGGAGTTTTTGGTTTCCAGCACACTTGATATACGTTTTATGTACCTTATTACAATGTGTTACTATTACAATAGCCGATGCATTCATATTGTCTTATTTACATGGCCACTGCACAATGGTCCTAGATTGCCCTCTCCAATGTAAAATAAATAAATTTAAACTTTCAAAGAAGAATCCTTTCAATAGAACCTGCGTGTGGACACCTCCAACAAGACTTGATGAGGACGCCTCTTGGTAAAACTTCAAGAGGGTTCCTCCAAGTGGATCTGGACAATGTAACTAAGAGGAATCCTCCAGGTGGAATATGTGGACACCTCAACTAAGAATGTTCCTCCAGGTGGAATCTGTGGACACCTCAGTCAAGAGTATTCCTCAAGGTGGAATAATCTGGCCTTCTATCCAGGAGTAGACATCAATCTGTTGACCAAAATGGAAAATCCTAACCAAGATTTTTTCCATTAACCAACAAAAAACACAAGGTTTGCTGAAGCTGCGAGCACTTTATTACCACACATTTGTGTGGTGTGTGGTGTTACCAAGAAACATGCTTAAAACTGCAAAATAATTTATCGTGAGTGTAACATCAATGCCCAGTTCAGTTACGAGTGAACTATCCTCAGAATGAGATACAGTGGAACCTCCCTTAGTGGACACCTCTCTATCAAGGACACTAGTTCTTGTCCCAAAATGGATGCTTCCATTCAATTTGACCTCTGTTATCAGGACACCTCTCTTATAAGGACAGCATATGTCAGTTCCAAGGGTGTCCTTGAATGAGAGGTCCTACTGTACATGCATATACAAAATAATATTTCAACCATATGCAAAAATGCTTTCTATGAGTGATCCAATAAAGTTGTATCATACTATGAAATTCGATAGGGAGCCTGAACATGGTTTCAGCATCAAGCCTCACCTTCTACTTTATTTCAAATTTAAAATAATGTGTTCCTACAAGTAAATTTTATACAAACTCTTGAAACAAGACTAGACAACGGCATTAGTTACACTAATTACATGTACTATTAAGGTAAAATGGGGAATAGCCATCCCCTTTCATACCCCATGGCACAAAAAACATGACTAAAGCATTCACATGGTATCAGATGCTTAACTCTTTTGCTATTTACCAGGTCCATACACTTGGTACTATTTTCCCTGGGGTAATCCATACTGCTGTAAAAAAATTCCCAAGTTCTATGGTTCAAAACCGTTCCAATAAGTTTTTGATAATTTACACCTGAAAAACCAGATGGCGGATAGGTTTTTTATTGTCGACTCTAGGTAATTCCCCAAATCACCGAATATATTACGCCCAGGAAAATTTGGCAATTTCCAGCAGTTCGTAGCCAGTCCATTCCCAACCATTCTTGACATTAAACGTATCTACATGCACAAGCAACAGTATATACATATATCGTAGAGATAAAAGTCACAAAAATAATCACCTTCACCTCATGCTTTGCAAGCTTTGTACGTATACTTACACCTAGAGAACAATATAAAATACACTTATCTTTACTTGTACACTAGTACACTAGAAAAAGCCATTAAAAATGGCTCTGTATAATGCCTAAACTATGCCTGATTGAAAAAGAGTTATCTTAAAATGTCATGCATTGTTGACTTACAAACAAAATAACAACAATCGCCAACCCCACTGACCCACTAGAGTGTATGCATCTCATCAGACTAGAGAAACAGGCTTTAAAGGACCAACAGATTTATTAACAAGCTGTTGGCAGCCCAGTCACCTCCAACTCTACCGTCGTTGTTTCCATCATCAAATTGCACCTAAAATGGAAAAATTCAAAATCTGTTTGAATTATCACGCTATTCACATTTTTGGTCATGACTGGACACGCAGCGCCACAAATCTTATGCTGATGAAAATCAAGTTCTAAACATTACAGGCTTTATACACACTTGAATGGACTCTGTACATGTAACAACCACCACCATAAGCAGAAGCTGGAGATTCACAGAATAAATTGTCATGAATAAGGCACGGTTTTCTCTTGTAACTACCCAAGTAGTATTGTCCGAAGTCTACACCTCCCATTCAATAACAGAATTAGAATCGTCACCAGATGCCTGAAAACCAGCAGCACTACTTGGACTAGATGTAGGGCTTGGCGACTTGGTGAACTTTTTCTGGATAATATTGTTGAAGGCTTGGTGAAGCGATTCCTCGATGCTCATCGTGCTCAGGTTTAGGGTATTCACAGTTGCATTCGACGTTTCATGTTTTCTTGATCCCTTTTTGTGACTGAAGGGTGTCCTGCCAGGGGAGCTGGAAAAGAGGGTGAAGGTGATACATAATCGGTGATTCTCTAGAGAGATTGCTAGTATGATAGATAATATTAGATGCTACGGTATACAGAACCCAGCAGATCAAAAGTTGTCAACAAAAGGTTTTGATGAAAACTCTGACAAAATGTTATGTTCAGAGGAAAACATTTTGGAAATGACATGCTAGTTCTTGGTTACTTACCCCCTATGAAATGCTGTTCTATGGCGGAACTGTGGGTTGCTTCTGAGGAGTTCTCGGTGGATACTAGCCATGGTTTTTTCGTTAAACGAATCATCCAAATCCCTAAACGAAAGCTTTGCCATTTAAAACAAAGTAAAATATAACTGGCAATTATCCCCTTGGTCAGAACTAGGTTTGGAGGTACTCCCGACATGAATACAGGAGCTAGTCCAGCCAAGTATAGATTTGGTACTGCACATGTTCTATGAAAGCCAGCGATATTACAGCTGAAATACTGGGAATGGCGTCTTCAACATACCAAAACTTATCTGAATCAGGGATTATTAATCCTTATGCTCACTCACGGACCTCCCTCTGCTCATAGCCCCCATGATAGAAAATATATTTACTCCACCCCACTCTCTTCTTTTGTACTTGGTCAACTTACTGCTTTGTTCTCTTGAACTTCATAGCTGGCTTCATAGTTATGTTCTCAGAACCAACCTACAAAGGAAAAAAGACATATTGATTTTAAATGTGTGGGGCTTGATAGTGGACTCATTATTATCTTACCTGTCTCCCTACTCCACAAATTATGGGATGGCCACTTTTTGTTGACAATCTCTAGATGGAAAAGAACCCTAGACCCCTCCAATCCCAAAACAAGATTTTGTACTTACTGGGGTAGAGCTTGCCCTTAAAGGAGGCCGTGTCAACACTGGTCCAGCTTGGACAGTGGGTGCAACCACAGGCTGTGGTACACTTGGACATATACTGACAGAAACTTTTATATCATTTAGGTTCTCTTTCTCAAGACGTTTTGCAGCAAGGCGTTTAGAATAACGACGACAATCCATTTCTGAAAAAGAGATCAAATGTCTGAATGTAATTTTTTGTTCTTGTCAGCATGCAGTTTAGCCGTAAGATGCAGTAAGATTCAAAGAATGTGTAGTCCCCAACTATCTAAAAATTCACATGACATACAAAGAAATGTCAACTACTAAACAGCCATCCAAGTCTAGATTTGGTTAAATCCTTATCCAAACGATCCATTCAATTAAAGGATACAGAGGTCAACCTTGGCATCTTAATGCAGCTCTCAAGGAGATGTGTGGTATTTACCTACAATACATGTAGATCGCACCATACCATCAGAAATGCAGGAGATTTTATGCAGACTTTACCTGTTTCACTGTTGAGAGCCATCATCATCCCAGATTTCAACTCGGCAAACTTTTCTACGAACTCTTCATCGGTGATGTCCTGGTAATTATTGCCTTGTATCATGGACAAGAGTTTAACCTGTGATAAAAAAGACAATAACTTGAATACTACAATGTTAACGTCATGGGGGCAAATCTAACTCTACTTTTTTTTTAACAAGTTATGTCGGAACATGTGAAATTCAGTCGTGCTCCAGATACACCACTCAATGCTAACAACAACTACCTGTTCTTATATTCTAAATACACATGAAGAGTCTGATATCAACCAAATATGAGATCAAGTTATATTCTGTTATATCTTAAAACTGAATCAACAGTTACTGCGAATATGATGTTTACCTTCAAACAAGAGAATAAGCCAGCATTTTCCAGGTCATCATGTTTTCTCTTCTTCAACATCTTTTTGAAAACCTCTGGTTCACTTTCTAGATACCACAATAAGTCCTGAAAAATCACAAATGTATGATTTATTCTGCTTTTCTCTCAGCAAAATGACAATTAACACTCAATCTGATAATTCTTACAAACTACTTATTTTCTTTATGACTGATTTTTATGCTTTGATCACTTTAAACCTTACCCTAAGCTATGTAGTGGGCACTGTTTAGGATGACCAGAACAGAGATAATTACCCTGACAGCTTGGTTGGTCGTCAAGGTCTTTTGCCTTTTGTATTCATCACTTGTTACTTGACGGCAGAATGTCACTGGGACAGGGGGAGCTTCTGCAGATTCATCAAGAACTGGTATTGTACTTTCTGCATCCATCATTTTTTTCTACTGACTACTGTGACTGAAATATGATGGAGAAATTTCAAACACTAAACAACACCAAAATATTCCTTATCAATATCATGAATCAATTCAATGGGCAGGCCCCTCGACTGACTTTGGGGTCGATTTCTTTCGTCTGCCCAAAAATATTTTCTATGCGGAGCCAAGCCCCTATCAAAGCCAAGAGCAGGGCTAGGTACACTAGCCAAGGCCCAGGCATACATGTACACCGGGGTGGGAATTAACCCATTATCATTGCATTGCCATTGGGGAGGCATGCCGGCATTAGCCTACTGGCCATTAGGCCTGGCTTCATTCAGGTTCTCTAGATCTACAGTCAGTACAGATTACATCATTTTCATCAGCATCATAAATAGGGATCTTTCCTCTTAGTCGTGGGTATCTGCTTGTCATGACAATTTTTAAGGCATTAACGTTGTCCGAAAATAGATATAATTGACACAACGGCCTCATCCGACAACTTATACAGTGTCACATCTTTTAAGGGTTGTAATACACCCATTAAACGAGAGTGAAGATATACCTTTTCACTTATATGCAACTTCGGTATATATTGCTATCAAAAATTCACGTTTTTAAGTTCTTGTTTAGAGTAAATAGACAATAAAGTTGATTTTGTAGGAACAAAATAATTTGAAATTTCCGCTTCATTAGAAATTCTCACGTTAAAAAAACGGGCGTAGGTGTTCGCTATAAATCGATATTTTTCCTTTGAAATGATACAAAACTTAAATAAGTCTACATATGTGACGGTTTGAATAAATAAGGAATTGTTTTTTGCTGCCATGTATGAAATTTAACGTGATATTTATTATTTATTACAAATTTGAGCGACATCCGGGTACTTGTTGGCGCAAGGTCGCCAATTTAACGAATTTCTGAGGGAGAGCTCTCAGTTTTTGACAGATTTCCCAGTTGTCAAAAGCCAAGGGGGGAAAATAACCCCCTTCGTGTCTTCATAAGTTTTTATACTACCATCCTAATCACTCTTTTAATTGATTGATTCTACTATTTTGTAGAAATCATATCTTTTTGAACCCCGGAAGGGCAAAATGGCGTTCTAAAAATGAAGTCTTCAATAAAAGTTGTGCAGCCTGTTGTGGCCGTTTGGTCCAAAAATCTGTCCACCGTAGATGCAAAGGGAAGAGGAGACCATGGAGAGGTCTCAAGGGAATCGACCGTCAGCAGTTCAACAAAAATGCGGCGTTACTGATATCAGAAAATCTGGTACGTTTTGAAAATCGAGAGACGAGGCATGTTGCTCGATCTCGCTCTCAGTCCCACGGCCATGCACATCACTCGGGGATGTAGTCGAAAGTACTAGCCAAGACGGTCGTATTATTGAGGCCCATCTTTTTATGATGTCAATTACAATACGATACATAGAAAAACTGTCTAGGCCAACTGCTTTCCAGAGTTGTTGGTTACTGTAGCTGTGTTGTTCTTGAATTTAGAATTAGAATTTAGATAAAGTAGCTTTAGTATCACAACATTATTTTCTTTTGCAGATTATGGCCATCAACGATTCCCAAGAGCGGGCAAAAAGAGAGAGCAGCAAGCCTCAAAATCTGACCAGTACAATAATGGCAAGAAACCTGTACCCCAACGTGATCGGGCTATTGATAAACGCCCTAAACCTAGAGGATATGATAATTATAGAGAGCGGGATGAGGTAGAGACTTGTTTTTGTTGTTCTTCTTTCTGTATATTGTCCTAGCAACCAAAGGCAAATTATGAGAATATTGCTTTGCATAAAATGCTAATTTTAAAGTTGCGTTACATTTTCATCACATGACCAGTGGTCTCTACAACAAATTTGTTTACATAATAGATGTAAGTACCAGTACTTGTCATTGATTGGAAACTAGTTTAACCTGCTAGAAAACATTCTCTGAGGCATACTAGTACTGAGCTAAGGCAGGATTTGTATGACCATGGATGATATCTATTAACTTGTTTATTTTAGGTAGCAGAGGGCAACAGAGCTGAGATAGGCTCAGCTCTGCAGCAGGGATCCAAAAAGGCGAATTTGAATCACTTGTTGAACTTCACATTCGCGCCAAGGGAGAAGGAAGGCGGAGGCTGGAAAGGCAGAAACAAATGGACAAGAAGTAGTAGAGTAACTTATAACAAAGAACAATTCCTTCAGGCTAAGTAAGTGATTAAAAAGTGCTGTAAAAACTTGGTCTAACTGTTAGATAATGGGGAGGATATACCTTTGTGTAGCCATCGCTATGAGATCGTTTTCAAGCTTGATAAGTTTGCAAAGTGGCACTGAAAATGTTCAGAATGGTTTGTATCAAAAAATTTCCGGCATGCTCTGATCATTTGAGATCTCTCTTCCATAAAGGGTGCTTATTGAAGTAACCAGGCATGGTGTGAGAAGTATTTCTACCATGTTAAGAAGCCTTGTCTTGAATTCTTCTTATTTCCACTTGTAGCTGCCAGTTCATTGTGAGGGACACTGGTGACTACATGTCACATGCTACCTGCCCTGATCGACTGGTGGACTGGGATCTATTGGAACAAGTGGTATGTTATTTGCTGAGCTTTATCAGTGAGATATTCAGCATGAGAGAGTATTTGGCTGCTAACATTAGCATTTGTATGTGACAGGGATTGAGCAGTCAAAGTTCAGAGCTTTGATAAGAAGGCAGTGATCCCACCAAGAGAGACAGTTCAAACAATCAAACTTCCCCATTCTACATTGAAATAGACTCTTTGGAACCCTTGGATATTTCCAGATAACTGTAAAGAAGTTGTGATGTCTCCCTAGAGTAAAGCCTATAGATTTCATAGTTCCTACAAATTTGTTTCTTTTCAGCGCATCTTTGGCCATGGCGTTCCATCCTGTCCAATCTGCCTGTTTCCTCCTACCGCTGCTAAGATCACCCGATGTGGACACATCTATTGCTGGGTGTGTATCCTGCACTATTTGTCCCTCGGCGATAAACCCTGGAGGAAGTGTCCAATTTGCTACGAGTCGATCGTCAAGAAGGACCTGAAAAGTGTCGTGAGTTTGGACACGCATCAGTTTTCCATCGGGGAAGAGATCACTATGAAACTGATGAAAAAGGAGAAAGGATCAGTCCTGGTGCTGCCAAAGAATCAGTGGACAGCAGGGAACCTGAAGCCTTTTCCTGTCGATGGTATGTTGATGTTATTTTCCTTGAGACTAGGACAAATAATGGAATTGTGTGCTTCCTACAAAAATAACAAGCAAAGCAACTTACTGTAAACCGTCTTGGAGCATATTATAATAGAAGGAAGGGTGGAATGTGGTCATGTGTTTTATCATCTAACATAAAATGTTGTCGGGTTATTGTCGGCACTGTTTCAGTCCACATTTGTCACATACACATATAGATTTTAATTGAATCGAAAACTTTATAGATCTCCTGGATAAAATAATGTATATTATGCCATAATGAGAGTGCTTCAAATGCAGGTGTTCTGCGTGAATGTGATGGATGCTTCAAACATTGTAAAAATAGCGGCATGTTTTCAAGTAATGTACTTGATTATGTCTTTCAGCTGATGTTGACACTTATTTCTCCAAACTTCTGGTCGCCTCCGTTGATCAAGTACAGGCGGACATCATTAAGACGGAGAAGCAAGCTCTCTTGCAACAGAAGGAGGAATGTTGGGATGTGAGTACTGTTACTGGTGTCCTAAAAACCCATCCAAACTAATGTTCAGTCAAACCTACACCTTATTTCACATGGTACTGCCAAGGCCAAAATGGTATTTATTCCTATATTTTCAACCGAATTTCACAAAACAAGTGCTGATGTGATTGATGACTTTGTTTGCAGGCCAAATATACCAATACTTCAGGTCACTTTAATGGTTCAGATGCTGCCTAAGTGCATTTTTATCCAGCATCCTCCTACAGACCAGTGCTCTGTGCCAGCCTAGCCAAGAGTTGATGACGTCACAGACTGTCATTCACTGTGTTAGGCTTCTACACAGTCATAACATCATCGCTCTGCTTTTAAATCCCTCTACATGTGTGAAATCTTCTTTTCAGAGTCTTGAAGGTTCTTTTGTAGAACTTGCACTTGCTGATTTAGCTGAACGGGAGGAATCACTTGTTGCTACTGCTCGTGCTAAAGAAGAACTCGCTGACGTGATGAGTGCTGTTGACCTGGCTGAGACGGAAGATGTACTGCTGCAAGCTGAACTTCCAGCAGGAATAACCCCTCTGAAGGTAGATCACCATTCGTCCCTTAAGAGCGTTTTCTATTAAGATAGCTAACGCCTTCCTCAATTTTCTGACTGGAGAAGGCCTTGGATGGTGGCATTCAAAAGGCTTCAACATTAGCGATGAAATGAGAAAGAAGGACAACAGTTTATAGTTAATTACCATTCCTATTTCAGGCTGGAATAATCTACACATCTGCTTTCTCCGATGAAGAAGAAGACCCACCTGATGGGGATAATCCACCCAGTCCGAAAGCTGCTGAACGAGCCAGGAAGGACAGCACCATGTCGACAGAGTCGGTGGATTCTGCAACGGGATTGGTACCTCTACCTTCCATTGGAGCCAGCGGTGACTGCTCCTCCCCAACTCCTGAGGAGGAGGCCTCTGCACTGTTGGAATTGCCATCAGATCGTGAGGAGAAAACGGCCAAGGCACAAGATTCAGCACAAGCTTTCTACTTCTACCAAGGTGAAACATCTCCCAAGTCTTTACGGTATCAAATTGAGAAGAACATATCTCTACAAAGTGTTATCTGCGTGCAGGTCCATTTGCTCTTAAATTGAGCCCAAGTTTGAAAACACTGAATAGAATTGGCAGCTCAAGAAACTGATGAGTGTTTTTTTACATCAAGCAAGGAGAGAAGTTTGATGGCTGTCCTCTTTTTCAAGTCGTAGTCAGACCCATATACCCTTGGAAAAGACATAGTGTTTACATTCAAATTAATGTTGGTATTAATCAATTTCGACTAATTCTTCCAGCTGCGGATGGACAACATGTGTACATGCATTCCATCAATGCACGGTGCCTTTTGAAGCAGTATGGTAGTTTGGAACACTGTCCTGATACGATCACAGCAAGGATCGAGGCATTAGAAGGCATTTCTATGACACAGGTACTGTATCCTTCTCTGGTGTGTGCCACCACACCTCCCTTATTGTCTGGTTCTTGTGGTGAAATTGCACCCATGTTATGACACTCAATATGGCCTAGACACCAAAGAATGAATAATGGTAGACTTCTTTATAGCGTCGAGTTGTTTGGTTCCTGCAAACTGGGGCTGGATGAGAAACCTCTCTATCACATCCTAACCTCTCTGTCAAACAGAAATGGCTTCTTTAAAGAGATCTTTATTATCCTAGGACACAATCGTTATCCAAACTGCAGTCTTATATTTATTTGCCTTTGCAGGAGCTACGTCAGAGATTACGCTACCTCAACCACCTGCCTTTAACATGTGAGTTTAGGGTGGCTGAATTGAGATTGAAGCCCCCTCTCGTCTCGCGCGACACCCTGGCGCATTTCCAAGCAGAATTTGATAAGCGCCGCCACGAGAGACAAAGAAAAGCTCGCGATGAGAGGCGCATGAGTAAGATGATTGAGAAACAAGAAAAGAAGCAATTGGAACCCTGTAAGTTGGTCTAATACTGAAGTGTTCTCTTCTCAACTTCTGTTAAATTTGGTGCTATAGGTTTGGGGGGTCAGGCTTCAAGCTTCAATAAACCCTTGTCTGATGAATTCTAATTAATGTCATCAGGGGAAATTGTTGCAAAAGTGTAATCACTCTGTATGATGCATGCTTTGCAAAATGCTGGCAACAAATGACTTCGATGAGTGCTGTGAGTTTAAAATCGGGCTCTTCATAATATGTGAATATGAGAAGTTTCATCCATTGTTATCTTCATTTTCTTCATTTTATATTTACAGATATGAACACAAAAATAGTTTACAGTGAGCAAGCTGAATCTGTCATCATCCCATCGGCTGCACCACTGAGCCCAGACTTGATTGTTGATAGTCCACCAAGTGTAGAGATTCTGTCGGATTCGCCAACCAGTCAGGGTAGTGTTGATGATCCATCAGCTCCTGTCTCATTTGCTCAGGTATGTTTTCCTTTACGTTAGTTACAATTGACATAACTATAATCTGACTTAATTCTTCTGTAAGGAGGAGAATAATATGTTATGGTGGCCACTTTGATAAGGTTCAGACATCTTCCGTATTCATCATCAAGTTGTCAACTTTTCAGATGTTGCGTGCCGGGAAGGCCAAACCAGATGCCTGGCCAAAACTGCCACCAAAGAATGGTGCACCAGTTGAACCAGTTCCTAAACCCGTGGCCAGATTACGCCATGGGTCAGAAAGTCAGAGTGAGGGTGAAGATCATGTTCCGATTCCAACATACCAGTCGTCATTTGGTGACGCCATCAGAGCAGCGTTGGATACGATCGAGGGTGACAGATCAAACAGGGATGACAACGAAGGTGAGGTCACATTACAAATATTCTTGCAAGAGACATGAGATCAGCATTGGCACGGTTAGGTGAATAAGTTTTATTCTCTCTCAATGCCATTTGGCCAGATGTCAGGACTTAAAAAGGAGGGTATACAGTTACACTATCGATATCGCCTGAAAGATTTCTGTGGAAAACAACCCAACCAGTACTTGCATGAAATAACATAAACTAATGCATGTTTGAAACCATTGAAACATTTTAACTCACCTTGTAGGCCGATGAATTCAAGAAAAATGCAATTTTCATTTTGTTTTCGTTCCAGTGACGATGGAGACTTCGAGCCCTACGGCCCAACAGTCTGGCAAGAAGAAGAAGATGAAGAAGAAGCTGCTCTTTTCTACCACCATGAATCGTACCAAGTAGTCGTCTGCATGTGCTTCATCACGGTGCTCAATCGATTGACCGTATCAAAATGGGGTATAGAATTCCAGTAAAAATAGAGCCATGTCATGATGATCCGCGTCTGGTGAAATTTAGGGGTGTGAGGAATGCGTCACACTACTCTAGAATTGGTTTGAGAAATGAATCTATTGTGGCCCGTAACCTGGATATTCATTCGATTATTGAGCACCACGTTGATCATAGATTTGCAGAACTTGTAATGTTGTGTCGCCAGAAACTTGTATGTCAATCAAATGAACATGTTATTTATTGCCATTCTACATGTAGCATGTTTTCGAGGTGGTCTCACAAAGCGTCCACATTTTGGTCATTTGGGACTGGATACCGGTTTATTTATGTTTATTTTTTATAATATAGAAGCTTCCGTAGTGGCTCAATAGCAGTTATTTTCATCGGTAATTACCTTGCGTGGTGAACAACCTGAGCAACCTTGGAGTTTATTCAGATACTTCTTTTTCATTCAAAAGAGGTTTTATTTTCTTGGAACAGATGGGGTTAAATTGCACATTTGTTTTGAATTGCAAGTGATGGATGTACCATAGTTTCTATGTTTGCTTGTGGATTTAGCTTCGTGGATTTTACAAATGTAAAAACTATGGCATCGCCCGAACTACTTTGTGTTTGATTTTCCTGCAATGAATGGTTGCATGCAATCAAATATGGAAAGTGCAGTTATTTCAAGTTTGCTTGTATCCACAATTTGAATGTTGCAAGTTTTTTTAGCGTATGGAAAATGCAATCCTATGTTTGCAAATTGTAAGGCAAATTAGTTTCATGAAATTTGCGAACATAGGATTGCATTTTCCATACGTTTAACTTGCAACATTCAAATTGTCTATTTAAAATTACGCATTTAGGAATCCGCTTGATTGAATTTGCCAAACCTTGTCTAGTGAGCTTATGTGAAAACTAGTGACTTTATTGCTGTCCGAAGTGACAATCTGGTAACCTGAAAAGAATCTGTAACATTGGTGTTTCATCATTAAACGTCATGCTCAGTTGCACAATCCAGTATGTATAGTGTGCCAATGTAATTTACATGTAGCTTGTTGAGAGGCATCTGTACCAAGGGCCTATCTCGTCTGTAGTTGGCCTCTCTGTAAGAGACACAACTCAACAGATGTCAAACATGGAGAGGTTGAGACAATTACTATACGACAGTATGGGACCTCAATTTTGCCTGTGTCCCGAAAATATCTGTGTCTTAATACATAAGTTGTGTGCAACCAGATTTTTTGCCAGTGCAACCAAAATAATGGTCCCTGCTCATTGGTTTAATTGCGTTGACACATGTTATGTTTTTCTGAGGTTGGGGCTTTCCGTATGGACCTGATAATGTGCTTTTGAAGTTATTGTTATGTCGTGACATATTATGCAAAATTGCATGTCTTAGTTATGCTCCTCAATTAGTTTCATATCTGACCTACCTTGGGGGAAAGGCAGATCCCAAATAGAAGACTTCTGATCATTCAGGGTGAATGAATGAATGAATGAATGAATATAAGAATTTCTAAAGCGCCTGAATTAAAAGAAAAACTTAAATTCTCAGGCGCTTTACAAAGCAAAACACTCCCTGAAAAGGTGTTGTTTCAGGAGAGTTTTGAAAATGTCTATGGAACCAGCAAGCCTGATGTTGGAAGGTAGCTGGTTCTATAGAACCGGTGATGACTTGTAAAAAGAACTTTACAGTTGAAATTCTCACGCTTAGGAAGTTTGCACTTGATAGTACATTCGTAAAAAATATGAGGCTAACGACAATTTCACTGGTTGGGGGAACAAAATTATGCTTGTGCAAAACATGATGAGGAGTTAGACAGCAATTTTTGTGGTCAATATTGCCCAACACGATGTTGGTTTGGGTCAATTGCAATAGGAATTGACTTTGAATAGTTGTTGTTTGTAAATAAATGATATAAGAATGAAGTTATACCAACATGTGATGTTGGTAATTACAAAACAGGGTGACCTCAAAACACTGCTCTGCAATATATTCATTTTTGGCCCATCCAGAGAAGATATGTCTCTACAGTCAATGAGGGGATGATGGTTAAGTTGCACAGAAGAAAAAAAAAGGATCGATAAGATTTTATCCAGTAAGATATGATTATCAATTGTGTATGAAGGCCTGTATGCACTTGGGGTGGGCTGAGATTTTCCGCAGCTTGTTCCTGGATTTCCTCAGCTTTGCCAACGGTTGATCTGTACCACTGTCCATTTAGTATGCACAATGCCAAGAGGAAATAACATATTTTCTCTTGACAATGCCTGTAGAAATCATGCAGCCAAAAACAACCAGGTATCAAATTTGGTGGTGTTATGTCCATTGGTTATGGTAGCGCTCCTGAAGATTGTCATACATTCATCAAACTGAAGGCTAGCTACATTACATTAAATATTCAGAGCCAATATTGTGGAAAGTGTGTAGCTTTGTCTGTTAACAGAGAAATTTAAGCATCGATTATTTTGGGTAAGGAGAGCCTACAATTTTTGGGTCAATTTATTGTTACTATATAAAAATCTGGTCTTCTGTTTATTTTGGTGCCCAGAACATGAAGTGTAAAAATTGTGTACAGAGGTCATGGTGAATAAAATTTATCACTGAAGACATTGTGTGTTATCTTTTTTATGCCATGCATCAAACTAACAGCTACATATTGGGGTGATGGTTGAGAGGCGGCCAGACTTGATGGCGGAGGAGATAGGATATTTGCCTGTCGAGTCTGAGATCATGAGGAAAAAACCAGTCACATGTTGACAGTTGGAACTGATATAGAATTATCACAAGGACACAGTCTTGGGGACACAAAAACTATGTGATGATTGTCACAATCAAAGCAGAGTTGACAAATTTGGCTTGGGGTTGACGATTAATGCCAGTGGCATTTGTCACAATCAGTCGCTGTCACTAAATCAGTCAGTGGGACAGGAGGGGCAGAAATTGCGGCTCCCTGTAGAGACCATGTCACAACCAATATGATGTCAGTAGCTGCTGCAATGTCCCAGATCTGAATAGTAGTTACCAGCTGGCTTCATTCGTCCTAGACACTGTCACAACCAATCTGATGACAGTAGCTGCTACAGTGTCCCAGATCTGAATAGTAGTTACCAGCCGGCTTCACTCGTCCTAGACACTGTCACAACCAAGCTGATGACAGTAGCTGCTACAGTGACCCAGATCTGAATAGTAGTTACCAGCCAGCTTCACTCGTCCTAGACACTGTCACAACCAAGCTGATGACGGTAGTTGCTACAGTGTCCCAGATCTGAATAGTGGTTACCAGCCGGCTTCACTCGTCCTAGACACTGTCACAACCAATCTGATGACAGTAGCTGCTACAGTGTCCCTGATCTGAATAGTAGTTACCAGCCGGCTTCACTCGTCCTAGACACTGTCACAACCAATCTGATGACAGTAGCTGCTACAGTGTCCCAGATCTGAATAGTAGTTACCAGCCGGCTTCACTCGTCCTAGACACTGTCACAACCAATCTGATGACAGTAGCTGCTACAGTGTCCAAGATCTGAATAGCAGTTACCAGCCGGCTTCACTCGTCCTAGACACTGTCACAACCAAGTTGATGACGGGAGCTGCTACAGTGTCCCAGATCTGAATAGTAGTTACCAGCCGGCTTCACTCGTCCTAGACACTGTCACAACCAAGCTGATGACTGTCCAAGATCTGAATAGTAGTTACCAGCCAGTTTCACTCGTCCTAGACACTGTCACAACCAATCTGATGACAGTAGCTGCTACAGTGTCCAAGATCTGAATAGTAGTTACCAGCTGGCTTCATTCATACTAGACCCTGTCACAACCATGGTGATGACAGTAGCTGTCACAATTGCAATTATGATTTCACCATGCTTGGCAGAGTTTATTTGAAACCACTTATTATGTCAGGACGAAGTTGTGAGGGCGAAAAGGTTGATGGAGCAAAGTGACCAGATACCGAGGGTCATAATCAGTGAAATGATAATCGGGTTGATTTTTCCGAGGGGCTATGACCTTATGAATGACATTGACACAGTTTTGACAATTTGTCACAACCACCCAGGATGATATTGTCCCAACGCCCGGTGCTGCCATCTGTTAAAATATCAAGGAACCACAATAAAGCTGGGAAGATTTCAGTTCCGCTGTTAGACAATAGAGTGCGTCTTAATACTGTGAAAATGGCGAGCGGTGAGTGTAGCACTCTACAAGTTTCTTTCAAAACACACCGATTATCTCAACGATCTTATTGAAATCTTCCCCTTTTATTGCAATATTCATCTGATATTGTTATTCTTTTTCATTACATGCAATGCCTACCGTTACAGAAGGAAGACAGGTGAGTCAAAGTGCACTTTTCTTGAGCCGGAAATTCACACCCGTCAGTCAGTTTTCATTCATTTGTACATACATCGTGTACAATGTATTGTGTAGAAGCACTGTGCAGACCTGTGTATGAACAGTGTATAGCACTTCAGTCTGAGATAAAATTGATAGAAATAAAGCCCTCCCTGAGCGGCCTATTTAACCCTCCATTGTCTGTTTTACCATGTTTGACCAGTCGGCGACATGATTCATGAATGAGGCGTATGTAGTACCAAAAACAGCACCGAGTGCAGTCAAAATGATGCTGTTGATAGGATGTCTCAGGTCTCACTCTCAGTCTGTCTATCTATTTTTTCTCAACATCAAAGACCCATGGTGTCCGGCATCAGACATGTTGGACTCTATTGTGCCTGGACAGCTGTCATTGTTACACTCACAGCTCTGATGATAGCTTGTTTCCTTTCACTTCAGTGACTGCTCTCCTCATGGTCATGTGCCGGCAGAAGCAGAGGTTCTCTGCTTGGAGGATTATTGTCACATGTTAACCCATTCCCTTTAGTCATTCTTGTCGAGGTCATGTGCCAGCAGTACCTCTGCTCGGAGCATGATTGTCATGTGTTAACCTATTTCCCTTCAGTCATTCTCCTCCTGGTCATGTGCCAGCAGTGCCTCTGCTCGGAGCATAAGAAGTGATGAAGTAAGGACACCCATCAATTTCTCTTTTTGGTTCATCACAAAGATTATTTTTGTGATCAATTGATTACATTCTGTTGACCATTTTCATTCATATTGATTTGCTGTTAATAACTTTCTCCAATTAAGAGCTTTTCTTGAAACATGTTCATTCAATTTTTTATTTTTGTTTTTTACTTGCCACTGGCATTATATTCCATTGATTGTATTTCGCTCAGGTATGCTTTTGGTGAAACTTTGCACCAGACTTCTCAAATGAGGCAAGAAAATTCGACAATGATGTCCAGATGGAATTTCCAGGCAACAGATCTATCAGAAAAATTGAAAAATTCGCAATCAAATTTGTCAAAGAATTTGATGAGAGATGCTTAGTGGAGTGACTAAATTATACGTAGTCGGATGTGCTCAGATACAATGAGATAAGAAAGGTGGAGATTGCTACAAAATTTTGTCAATCAAAACTTTGGGAAAAAAATACACTCTCTAAGATCAAAATCAACACTGAGGAATCTTGAAGTGTGCTATGAATGTATCGAAAATTACATCGAGTGTGCTTTGAATGTATCAAAACTGTACAACGAAAGTTCTGTGGCCATTCCCAGCTGATACCTGTATCTCACCTGCTTGTAGCTGACTACACATTAGTGACTAGTCAGTTCCTGGCAGTCAGTCACTTCAGGTGTGGAAAGAAAACATTCAACTCAATACAGCTACCTATCAGATCCGGCTACTTTTAGGGCTACTGTGTCCGGTCTTAGACCAACCAACCCCCAACGATGGTGAAAATGGTGAGTCTCCATGGCATTTCGTACCTTCGTTACTGCTAGAGCCATTTTGTAAAAACTTACAACCTACCACCCGTACCCTTCATTCAGACAATAAGCCCTCAACACAATTGTTGTACAAATTCTAGTATTTTTAAAGACAACCAAGTTTGACTATAGTAGGTTATAAAAAGGAAATCATGTTTTGAGAGTGACACATGCAGGCCAAATTGTCTTTTTACTTCCGTTCCATATGTGATTCACCTTCACAGCAGGTACATGTATTTAATTGCCACCGCCTGGGACACTTCTTTAATACCACATATTTTTCAAGTATGGTCAGGTCTTAATGATCGTTGAGCTTCTAATTGAAAACTTTCAATTTGTGTGGTGTCTTGATTATAAAGTATAAGCTACCATTGATTTGAACGCGCTGGATTGTCCAGCGTTATATCACGTCTTTTGTGCTGACATCAATGTAGTTGTTTGATGGCTACATGTCTATTGCTGGTTGCAGCAGTAAAATTCAGTCATTTGGCATAGGAGATCACTCTTGGTAGTGAAATATTCATTTTGCGACATTGATCAGCCTTAAAGTTCATTTAGGCCCAACTACTTACTTCTAATAGCCCTATCATTCTCACTACTTCGATTATCATACATTGCACTTTTCCAATTATGCTCTATTAGTTTGTGGTGTTGTCATAAATTTGTTTGACTACATGAAATTAGCCAAAGAGCCAAGAGTAAATAATTGCAATGATATTTTTAAACCGAGTTGAGAACTTATGACAGATATTGATATTCTGGTGTACAGCTCCATGATCAGCAATAATTTGATCATGTGAAGTTGTGTAGTTCAAGGAAACAAGAGCCCCCTGATGCCCCTGGTGGAATATGGCTGTCCAGGAAGGAGTCACCCTCTGGTCCTGATGCCCTCTGGAGCGAAATTGCTGTCCGGAAAGGAGTCCCCCTCATGTTACGATGTACATGTACATGAGGAATCCATCTGGCAAGGAACCAACTGGGAAAGCCAGAGCCTCTCTTCATCACAAATCAGAAGCAACTCAAATATTGTCCAGTCGGGCCTTTCCCTTGAAGCCTGCCAGTACTCCATTGTGTACGCTTCTCTGTATCATCCTTGACACCTGGATTTTTGTTTCATAATCGAATGTCGAAATAGGAGGCTTCTATAAAATGATGGTTGTTCAAATATCATGACTTTCCAATAGTTACTTTGGGAATTGGCTGCATGACCAGGTCCTTTCAGACGATATTGATTTTAATTGTCTGGTAGTGTGATACTGGTATTTTTCTAAGCCAGAAAATGGTAAACTGTTAGTCATTGAGTTGAGTGCCAGTAATACCAGTTTAAAACATGTACAGTGTGTAGTGTTTGCAACAATTCACATCTGGGATGTTTTGGTGAAGCTATCTGCTGACATTACCAGCTAGTATAGACAGTGATATATGGCTGTGGGCAGATCGAGGGCGTGGCTGCACTTAACTGTACAACCTCCCTGTCCCCTATTTGAGAAACATTTTGTATCTTAGCCTTTTTGGGGGTGAAGTGCCCCAAGTTGTCTAACGAGGAATCCTTTTGCTTTAGGCCTATTAGCATAAGGACTCCTAACCCTTCGTTAGCTCCGAGCTATGGCAGGACACAGGATTTGAAGTGTCCTTCCATTCGTTACTAACTAAAACAACATTGTGCAGAGACTTGCTTTAATCATTAGTGAATCCTTACAATATGTATGGAACTTCATGTCTTTCTTAAAAGTTGTGTTGTGGTAAGGTTTAACCCTTTGACTGCCACTGTGTTTTAAAACAATACCCAAGTCCAACATAGTAGCTCATCCAGTTAATATTCATCTTCTAAATGTTGGGCTGTGGTGGTTCAAATCTGTGTTGGACTGCTCTGGGAAGTCCAGTGTGAAAATGCACACTTCAGTATGTACACTTAAAGTTGTTGGATTGAAAACACTTTTTTAACAGTGAATTTGAGCAATCCGAGCAGCCAATAGTGAGTCAGCAGTGAGTAGCAGCATGTCAAACGTAGGTCTCTGGTTAGCCTATACCCGATGGGGAGATAGATCACAGCAGCAGACGGCAGAATGCGATTATCATGAGATCGACCATCTGCTTGCAGGCTCAAATCAGATAGGCTACTGAAAGCTGAAACATCAGCGTTGGGCTATTGTGGCAAAATAGAACTCAATTTATAAAATTGGCTTGGCTGTGGCTAGACTTCTCCATTTTTAAACTGAATGTCTTCTAAATTGCCAACCTAGTTGACTTGTGTGTGTACTGTAACGCTTCCAATGCTTTGCTGTAAAGTGCCAGCTACCAATAACTCCAACTTCTCCTTTGAATCGGAGGCGGTTGCAGAGAAATCATCTTTGCAGCTCTCACCATGATGGCGCTTGGTCACAGGAACTTGGAGTGAACCTTGAGTTAGCAGAGTGCATACACCTGGATTGACCATTGAGGTAGCAAACTCTGATGGTGTTTACACAAACACTGAAGAGTTATAATTCTTACTGCCTGTATGAACTGAGGAAATAAAAAAGTTCTTCAGGATGCTTCTCCTGCTGTGGAGGATTGGCATGTTCAGGCTATTTGGTATGAGTGTATCCGGCCATGTCTTGTAATGATTAGACCTCCTAAACGTGTCTTTAGCAAAAACTATTCACACATCACGTCACTTAGGCCAACTTCAGATGTAACATCACCTGAATGAAATGCAAGACGGAGATCCCTTCTACAAACTGTGTTGGTCAGTATTTCTGGACAAGTAAAATACCCCAACCAAATAAGAAACACGAAGACAGTTGCTTGTGATTGACTCCTCCTCCCTGGCCCAAGGAAGATAACAAATAACCCCTAATATTTTAAAGGTGTGAGTGTTCAGAACAGAAGGCAGTAGCTACATCAGCAGGCTGAGCCTGATAAAAAATTTAAATTTGAAATCTCTTGTGTTCGCTGAAAAGAGGCCAAGCTGCAGCTCAGTCTCAATAGCATAGCTGACGATGCATAATGTTCAGTTTGTTACAAACGTGACAGATAAATTTATTAGGCCTACTTTTGCAAATGACCCATGGCATATACCTAATCATATATTTATGATTCAAACATGAACGACTTCGTGACCGCTACACTAGAATGTTTCCAACAGAACATCATTGGCTTCTAGACATAAGAAAGACCCTGGATATGTTTAATAGATATCCAAGCCCAATTGTTTACCCGAATGGTAAATATTTTGATTGGGTGAACTTTAGCCTGTATTGAGAATATTTGTAGGTTCATGGGATTTCCTTTTGATGTTCTACTGAACAGTCAATGACATAGGATGACATACTCTCTACTGTCTATTAACAAAGCCATTCAGCTTTACTAATTTACAATTGCTTTTATTATACAGAGAGGACCTAAAAGAGCAGAAGACAAGGCAAAATATCTCTGCCAGGATGGATCAAAGTGCACATTATCTGGTGAAATGTGGCCATATATGACTTTTAAGAATATCATTTATAAGACAGAAAATAACTAAGGTGTTTTAGAATGGTATTTTCTGCTACTGCATGCAGTATCATCTGTAGTCAGCTTCAGTTGTGAGCCAGTACTGCATCTTTCTGACTTTCATATGGATCGCTATCTCTTTGTGGTCAGGTATCTGTATGATCAGAGAAGATGCAGCCAATAATCAATCATCAATTAGTACACTATCACTAGACCTGGGTAGGATACACATTGGTGGGATGAGTTGTTATATTTCATCCTTTCGGGGATTCCCCTTCAAGTCTCCATGACAACGGGGCAATGCACAGCTATTGATATCCCTTCCCCACCATGGTTAATAGTTGTGCTGTCTGGCACAGTGACTGCAGCTAACAGTATTTCCCATTGAGTGTTTTTTTTACTTGTTGTTTTCTTTGTCGCCTGGCTTGCTCACTTGATGCCTGGAATGATTCATGACCTATCCTCCTGACTCATCCGGTTCTCCGGGAGTGAGTACCTAGTACTCATGAGTGCTGCCAGAGCCACCTACATTTTGAAATGGGGACTGAAATTGTGTGGCCAAGATATCATCATTTGACAGTGACAGTTTGTTTTATCATTCAAGCTGTGGTTGCCTGGTATGCCAATATGTCTGTGCAATGATAGTCCCAAGGGTTTCAGGGCACAATGGACTGCCTCCCCAATGCACCACTGTAAAGTGCTCAGTCTATGGCCAATGTTATCCGACACTTTTAAAGATTGCAGTACAAGCATTTTTTCCATGGACACAATTAAGGTATGTGCTTGTTTTATCTTTCCAGTTCTCGAATCCAGAGACCCCTGGGTATGTGGGGTTCGCCAACCTACCCAACCAAGTTCACAGGAAATCTGTGAAGAAGGGTTTCGAGTTCACACTCATGGTGGTGGGTAAGTAAAAACTTCCATTTTACAAGAGTTTATGCAAAAGATACAAGATAGATGGTAATGCATTGTATAACAATAACACACATCAATGTCACCCAGTGTGAGGCGAAATGCACAGTCTCCTGATCTGCTTACAAAATGGACAGTCCCCAATTGTTGCAAGTTTTACATATTTTCTTTCAATTCAGGTGAATCGGGCCTTGGCAAATCGACCCTCATCAACAGTCTCTTCCTGACAGACCTCTACCCAGACCGGGTTATACCAGGATCAAAAGGTTTGTTTAACTGTTTTGGAATGTTCAATTTGGAATGAAGTTAGTTCTCGTAGTACATATCGATACTGGGTGTTCACAGCCTCGGAACTTGACAAAAATATCTGTTGGAATAAAGTTAACATTGGCAGGGTTCTGGTTGATGGAATTGTATGTTATACTACGTTTTTCTGTGAACATTGCCTGGTAAAATATGTTGAGTTATACCCGGGAGACACAGAGGACAAAAAATGTAGGGGTCGATCTGAGAATTATTGTCTTGTTGACAAAATTTATTGGTAAAGAATAGAGTAGTATGATAATTATGAGAAGACTTTGAACACCTAGACTAGTTTATTTGCCTCTCTCTTGAACCTGGCTGTTGCCATGTTTTGTGATTGTATTTTGTTCCTGACACCTGTACACCGCCTTCTCTGTTTGCATAAGAATGTTTGGTGTCCTCATTCATTTTTATCGCATTGTCATTGTTTAATCCTGTCTATACTTATGTTTAAGAAATTGATATCATCAGGAGGTATTAGTTGTCTCACCAAACAACAGGAGGGTGGAGCTGAAATGATAACTAGACCCAAATGTTGTCCCTTGGTGAGATAACCACTACCGACAATGATGTAAAGTGTTCTATTCTAAAACACCTAAAAAACACATTGAAATGTGATTCTGACTGCTTCATGAATGCTTCCATATTTTGCATCAACCCAAGCGGTTATGGTTGCCTATAAACCAGAAATGAAAACAAGGCACACTGCAATATACACTGCAAACAGAGGTCTGCATTGTAACCAAGGCGATTTGGAATGGGGTTTCTTTTGTACGGTTAACCCTGTTAAGGCTCATCTCCACATTAGCAATAAGATGCTCATTTCACTTAGTTGACTTGAGCAAGAAGTTCTGCACTATCATTATTGGCACAAACATGTACAATGACGGTGGAGAGCGTGGAAATCTTGGCGATATGTGGTTTTGTGGAGCTGGGCCTTACTGTTTAACATTTATTGTTAACAATAATTTTATACATAACTAATTAAACCTGACATTCTCATCCATTAGAGTATCTTATCAGCTCACTAATTGTGCTTCGCTAATAATCTGCAAATTTTTAATTACAAAATGAAGTCGAGAGTGAAATTAATGTCGGCAGTATTCGAGTGACATATGAAAATGGATGATTTGGTAGGCAGGTTTTAAACACACCAAATTTTTGCCCATTATAATGATAACAGACTGCTCTATGTAAATGGCACTAACTACATTTTATGCTGAAGCATTTGAAGAATTTTGATGAGGGACGCTGACCTCAGTTTCAATAAATTGACATGTCAAAGTCAAGGTAACTCGGTGCAGGTCAGTGCTTGAAGAGGTAATGACACTGCAACCTGTCATGTGGCAAAAATTTATTGATCGTTCCTTGAATGTAGGGATCCATTTCTCCGGCCAATGCTGTGTGCAAGTTCTGTACTTCTTGTTAAGCGAAGCTTGAAAAGATCCCACTGCGACAATATTCTTAAAAGGATAGCAAAGGTTACTCTCTCGACAGAAAATGTCACTAGTACGGGGCATAATGGTTATAAAGTATAAATTGTCATTGAAGAATTCCATCCTTATGATAATATCTCGTGTCCAGTTTATTGGAAATAATGTCTTTGCTTGGTCACTCTTGGTCACTGGAGGGGTATTCTTTAGATTTTTTGATCATCGTGTTTCTGCCCTCTTCCCTGCCTCCCTGCTCACCTCCATTATCCCTTCCCTTGATTTCTAGGCAAGCCGAGTCCAGCCAAACAACCCGTCATCATTCAGGGTAAACGCCCCGAACTCACCTCTGAAGGTCCAGTTACTTTTACCATTGCAGCATTCTTAGTTCTTGCTTCTTGTCGCTGTGTTATGAGTCCTGGATGGCGCTTCTCCATTTCAATAGGTGGCGCCATTTGTTGCAATATTGCTACAGTTTTGCTGTTGTGTTTTGCCAACAACGGGGGGACTATCATTTTTGCAGGAATGGAATATTTCAGCACAATTTAACAGCAAAGAACAGAGAAAGCTCTGAACCATTGCAGGGCATGATGCTATTGGAAAGAATTTCTTTTATATTTGATGCATGACCTTTAGACTATGGCTGACCAGTTTAGAAGCTCATCTGAAGCACCGTGACAGGGGGGGAGCAGACAAAAACTTACAACTCAGTCATGTAAAGTGGTGTTGTATTGTTGACACAGACAGTTGGGTCGAACAAATTGCAGGTCATTCTCTGTCCTTAAAGAAACTGTTATGAGGAAAGTCAGTGGATTTTGACTCATACTGGTCAATCATAGTCTTCAAATACCTACAGTCTTGTAAATCCACTCCTCCACGATGTGAATATTTAACAGGAAAGGACATCTACCCCTGTCCTCTCGACTTTCTGTACAGATCACTTGGTGACATCATAAAGAAATGATAGTTAAGATAGAACCTCTCTTAAAGGGACACCCTTGGTACTGACAAGTCTCTTGTCATATATTTTGTGGAGTTGATTGTTCATCATCAACATCATCATCATCAAAACTCTTCTTCTTGTCATGTCTTGTGATTGTACAAAATTACACCATTCTTCACTAAAACATTTTCAAAACCAACATAAAATTGTGTCAGTCTTTGTGTGAGAAACTGGGCTGGTTAAAAACAGGAACTGCATGAAGTAACTTGCTCGAACTCCATGATTAATTCAGGTCAAAAGGAAATGCTACTAATGAGCAACTGATTCATAGTTATGTTTTAGTGACGTCACTAACTTTAAAGGAGGGATGTCTTTAGATACCGTAAAGCTGTCTCAGATTTGATGAATTTGAATTTGCTGTGAAGAGGACGGTTCTCAGATATATATTACAGTACCAAATATTTGTGCACTTTTTCGGATGTACAATGTATATCTGTTGTGCCTTTCACACCGGAGTCGGTATAATCTATCATAAATGCCAGCCCAGTAATATCTTGCCACACTCTTCCTTTAAAATTGCAGTTGACATCCGCATATGGCATGTATGATTTGAGCACAAATAAGTTTGTTTATAAAAGACTGCACAGCACAGCATGCATATATCTAAAAGCATACTATTCTGCATGGCAATGAATATAATTAGCCACTGTAACCATCTTAAAGTGGCTCTCCTAATTAGCTTGAGCAGATTTGAGTGGATCGAAATGCAAACAAGTAAAGGACCATTTTACTTCCTGACTAATTAGCAGTCTTCCCAAAATAAGCTGCATTGCTTCTTCGATCTGTTTAAATTGGTCCTGTGGTTCCATCTATACTTGTTTGGGGAACCGGTCTGATGTTGGTTTTTGGCATTTCTTTGGTTTACAGTTGCTTGAGTTACTTCAAACTCTGAATTGAAAGAGGTTTTGTTTGGTTAAAGCTCAGAGGAACAAGAGATGACAGCCAGGTTTATTAGAGACATTGGCCTGGTTCCTTGGCCTGGTACTGTAGTATGTCATGAAATTGGACGCAAAGAAGAAGAAAAAGGTTTAAAGCTTCTCGAGTAAATCCATAAAAAGTTCTATGTGAGAACCTTCAGATGGCCCTTAAAAAGACACAGTGTTTTTTGGTCTAACTGGAGTGACATATTTTTGTTCTGATAACTTTTGCAAACCCATGAAGCCGTAGCCCAGTTTTTCCATGGAGAGGTGGATGGAACATGAAATCTTATGTATCAATGTTGACAAAATACAAGGTTTTTTTTACCCACTTTGATTATTCTTCATTTTTCTCCCACAGAAAAAATGCATCAGACCCTGAAGATTGATGCATCGTCGGTTGAGATTGAGGAGCGAGGGGTTAAGCTCCGTCTGACAGTTGTGGATACGCCTGGGTTCGGTGATGGAATTGACAATGACAACTGGTAGGTATATAAAAAGCTGACAGATCTTGCCAAGTCCTAAAAATGACTGGACGCAGATGTATCGGATGATGCATAGGTATTTGACAGGTGAATGATTTCATGTTTTACATCTTTTCAGTTTTAATAAAATTATAAAATACATCGACGACCAATACGAGAAGTTCCTTCGGGACGAGAGTGGCCTTAACCGACGAAACATTAGTGACAACCGAGTACACTGTTGCTTTTACTTCATTAATCCAGCAGGGCATGGGTAAGTCAAATCAGGCTTGGGACATTTCAGACTTTTGGATGCTTTCTGTGTCTTTTTCAGTAAAAAGGTTTAACTTGTCAATGGAAATGGAAAGCTATTTGCCTCCGCTCTCTGTAAAAGTTTAAATTTTCAAAATCCGACCAAAAATAAGCAGTTGAGAGGCATATTTTGCCTTTAAGAATTAAATTTATTACAAGTGTCATTACTTTCAGTCTGAAACCCCTAGATGTTCAGTTTATGAAGGCCATTCACAACAAAGTCAACATTGTACCAGTTATAGCCAAGTCGGACACTTTAACCTTGCAAGAAGTACAGAGGCTAAAGTCGAGAATTCTGGGCGAGATTCAAAAGCATGGTATCCAGATCTACACACTGCCAGAATGTGACTCGGATGAGGATGAAGATTATAAAGAACAATGTAAACAACTAAAGGTGAGTCGGAACCCCAAACTTGAGTCGGAACCCCAAACTTGAGTCAGAACCCCAAACTTTCGCCGTAGACATAGACCAAGCTTTTTCAGTGCGACACCAGCGAGTACCTGCAACTATCATCACTACTATTGTGTCACAAAAAAGTCTCGACCGGCAGCAATTAACAAATTTCTTTATCATTGATTTGTTTCTCTTTACAGGCCGCAGTTCCATTTGCTGTTGTGGGGTCTAGCCAAGTTGTAGAAGTTAAAGGTCGTAAGGTCAGAGGTCGTGTGTATCCATGGGGTGTTGTAGAAGTCGAAAACCCTGATCATTGTGATTTCATCAAGCTCAGAACAATGCTCATGTAAGTACCTATTTACTATGCGGAAAATGCCTCAGAACTATGGCTGAAATGGTGTTCAGAACTGATTGTTTAGTATAATTCAAGCTAATACACTATCTTGCATGAGTTCAACTTGGATGCACTTTGATGAAAAACTAAACTGATGACATTGCCAGTGCTGATTGACTTCATGAATACACGATATGAGCAGCTCACTGTTTCATGCCTTATCCTATTCTCCTGTCATGCTTGGCGCCTCATGTCTTGGCCCTGTTTCAGATTGTTAAATATCTAAAAGTTTGAAAAACTATTTTCAGCACGCACATGAATGATCTCCAGGAAGTCACCCAAGATATACATTACGAAAACTACCGATTAGACAACCTCAAGGGCGGTGGTGGAGAACCTAAGAGAGTCAAGTATGTCGATTACTTTTTCATTTGCGCCTTGTTTGTGAACACAAGTTCGAATAATCAGTTGACCCATTTCCCCTTGGGCCGTGTTTACATTGTGATTCACCTTGTCACTTGTCACGACCAAGAAATTGACTTGGTGTAGAAAATATGTCATGATATGACAAGAGAGTGAAAAGTGACAGTGTGAATCTTATGTTGTGCGCCTTTTTAGAAATGACTTGCTTCTTTCTTGTAGTGAGAAGTTGCAAGTGACAACATGAACTTTATGTACACCCACTCTTAGAAGTTCATTGATAAGTTCCCCTTTGTGGATGTATTCCTTTTTCATTTGGACTATTCATCTCCACATGTTCAACTCCATTAGAAAGCATTGCCCTGGCATTGGTGTTGAATCCCGTGACTCTAGCTGTTGTATGCTGATGTTAGATAGTTGATGTCTCATCATCATTATCATCATCTTTCATACCGTTTTCTGAAGTTGTTGTTTGAATCCCAATTGCTTGTAAAGTATAGATAGAGAAATCAACAAAAAAGAAGAACTTTTTGGACATGCTGAGTTTCATGTTACTTGGATTGGCAGTACCTTGAAAGATTCTTCACTCATCAATCTATTCTCAATTTGTTTCTGTTTTTTTTCTTCTTTCCTTATTTGCCATGCTATCTTCAAACCTTCACATTATATTTCCATAGTGGTGATACTGGGTAAGCCACCATATTACTTTGGTTCCTTTCAACTCTCACATTTCATATTTGTAAAGTACTACTTTGTCCGAGTGTCTTGTCCAAACAGGGTATCCTTCTCCCTTGCAAGGAAGAGGTGCGCACGTTATCCTCTCCCAACATCCTGAAAAACATGAAGAATTCCAGCATGCAGCTCTCTTGTCCTTGTTTGGGAGGAGACCCTGTAGAGAGTCAGCTCAGTGATCTCATTTGGATGTCCATTTTGAACGCCAATCCTTGTCCTTGACCCTACCAACAAAATGTGGATGACGTCATGATTGATGTCACCGGACTTCACTTTTGGAATTCTTGCATTGACATAGTGCAACACGTGGGTCAAGAACAAAAATTTGTTGTCCAGAATGGTGTCTTTTTCTGTGATGATCATCTGTGCAGCCTCTGTTGACAGTAACATATCCTAAATTGACACAGTCGGTGCACATGTATCCCTTGTTACACTCTCAGCTGCACTACGATGATGCACCATGATGGCCCCTGGCGGTATGGCAGCTGGTAGTAGGCCATTTGACAGATTGTTTCAGAAGATGATACGTGATATTGCATCTTTATCGCAATCTTTGAAAGGTGAAGCTGAGAGAGTTACAATTGGGATATGCGTGAAATTGGCTGTTTAGGATTAGTCTCTGTAGCATGTATTTCGAATAATTCACTGACTGTGGGCAAACTGATGCTGTTTGAAAGGTGTTGAGAAATTTTACTGAGGGCCTATATTATAGACAGGATTAGGAGGGTCCTATTTGTGCAGTCAAGTAACTTGGTCTTGCTTGACTTGTTGATACCAATCACCCCTTTACTCTGCAAACCTAATCTGGCCTACCTGCCTTGTGCCTACTGAAATGAAGAAAATCTTTTGCTAATAGATGACAGCTTTTACATAGTGCTCATCATACCAACCAGTGACCTGGGTCGGCACATAGAAATTCTGGGTGAATGTGATCAAGCTGCTCATATGACATATAGCATATGTGAAAAGATTCCAGTTAAAGACATTTAATCTATCCCCTTCCCCTCCCTCCCCCTGCCCTCATGCCATTGCCAAGCCTCCATTTCTGCATTAGTCCTTGTCGATTGCATCAAACTGCTCCATCATTTGCGTACTTCCATGCAATGAATCTTTGAAACACTTTTTCTTGGCGAGATCAAAACAGTTGCATTTTCTGAGCATTTCACAGGGCATAAATTGATTTAAATAAGCAAGCAGAAACAGTAAATCTGACCAAGGAGGTGGTGGTTCAGTGGGCGCATGTTGATTTCTTACGATGAAACAGATCTAATTTGAACTTATGGTCCATGAAATTTATAATGCTAGTTTTATAACCTTATCATGAAAGTGACATTTGACAGGTCTTGGAATGCTTTCAGTAATCAAGTAATTGCCATTGCATGTTGTTCCTAGTCTGCCTCTTCCCAGAGAAGTGCCCCTCTTGGCAGAGTTCTGTTGTGTGGAAAAAATTGCTCAAATATCAGGTCAGCCTCTTCTGCTGACGACTTCTTCATGTCAGTCGTGACGTCAAAATCAACCTGTTTCAGACAGTTTTTGACATCTCAGCTGATGTGATGTCATCAACATCAAAGGCTGAGCCGATAAAACGACCATTTTCCCCCCAAAACTTAGCTCCACCACAAGGTACACTCATTTGGAAAGAGGCGAATATTGTCAAGTTACTCTGTAAGCTTATACTTGTAAGAATGTGGTCAATCTCGAGACACTTCTCCTTAACAATGGATGCTTGGACTTCGTTGGTTGGGTCTAACAGTTCTGCGTAACAATCTTTTATATCTAGAGGCATTAGTGGGTCACTCACTGGTCAGCGGAAAGATGAATGAATCCTCTGAAAGTTTCTTAAAGTAGTAAACACACTGTGTGGGATGGATTCCCCTTTCGTATACTTGTAGATTAATCTTTGTTATGAAAATTGGTGCTGATTTGGGGATGTTGCTTTTACCACATCCTGACCCTTGTATTAAAGCCCGTTTTGTATACAAAATTTTGTTTTTTTCAGACACTCGCGTAAATCTGATGTGGAGACAACCGAGAAGGAAAGGGAGTTAGCTGCAAAGGATGCAGAGGTATGATTTTGTTAAATATTGATAATAATTAGACTTCTTTAAGGCTAAATCAATGCAGTTTCATTGCATAATGGCTTCGCATATGACAGGGAATTGAAGATTGGTGAATTTCATCTTGTCAAACATTGCGGGTATGATTTCTAGTCATTCTTATCCTAGTTGCCTCCTACATTCCATATTTACAAGTTATCCTTTGATGTTTTCCCATCACTTTCAAAAGTGAGTCTTCAAGACTCGACTCCTCAGAGATTAGTTCGTACATGTAAATATGAATTGATGTTTTTTCAGTTGCGACAAATGCGCGAAATGCTTGCTAAGATGCAGGCGGAGATGAAGAAGAACCCTGTGCAGAATGGTGGACCAGCTTCAGGCAAGGCTCACTAAGTGTAAGCTCAAGTTAGATTAGGTTGCCCTCCTTGTGGATGAAGACTAACGGCAATCAACATCTAGAAAACCTGATCTGCTAAATTGTATTGTTACAAGAGGTTGACCAACGTCATTAAAATGAAATACATGTACATGTACTTTTTGAGTGCTGGACTTTGCAAAAGAAAAGCCATAGTCATAGAAGTAGACTTCGTGTGTGAGCATAAATTACAAGATTACTCAAAATTTTGCAGATAATACTCCAAAATCCTGTTTAAATACTACTTGGTCATATTTTGCAAGGGCGGGTTTTGAACATAATGAGTCATTTCAATTCTAAACGATTCTCTTTTTCAGGCATTTGAATATCAGTCATTGTTCAGCTCTACCTGGGTCAGCAGCCAGTCACTTCTATTCATGTGGGATCAAAATTCTCCAGACGGTGCATTTGTGTAATGTTTGCCTAGACAGCTGTTAATATTGCTAGTGTCACTCTCGAAACGAGATTAAGGATTGCGAGAGTTCTGCTTGGAGAGGATGGAAAAATGTGCAAAGAATGACAATTAAAAATTTCTGAGACTTTTATGTGGGTGAGTTTGGCCCAAATTGGGTGGAACGTACATTTCCACCTAATTGCTTGAACAATACATGAGAATCTGTAATTTCTACAAGACGTGTTAAGAAAATATGTAAGAAGGCGCCCCAAGGCCAGTGGCCTGGAATCATCTTTGATTAGTCTTCAATTTGGGACTGGTGGGCAGTTCCCATCCTCAGGGCCAAATCACACTGCTTCTAAATGCTGGAAGATTTAGTCGAATCTTTCTTCAACAACTTTCTTACTCTTGTAACTACACCAACATGACCAATCAATAAAAAGTTGCACTCAATTTGCTTCTAACAGACTGATGGGCACCATGTTAATGATGTACTTGATACACATAACTAGCTAATAACTAGCTAATAACTAGCTAATTAGAAGCATAATCTAATGCTTTGATTTCACTGCAGCAGGAAACAGGCATTTCACAGGGGTTGGATTAGTTTCAGTCTAAGTAAGTGGCTTAGTAATGGTACTGTCCCCAAAGCCTGTGAAAGTTGAGAAACTGTGACGGTGAACATCAGTAGTCGAAGTGGGCCTAAAAATGTACGATCTAGAAACTTGGTCTCAAGAGCTTCAAAATCAATTTGTTAGTGGTAAAGAACACCACTTAATGAAATGTGCTTGTTTTCCTCTGTATGGTATCATAATGTCTGTGAGGAGAAGAAGCAAACCTGTGGTCTTTGTCAATTTTCCTTTGTCTCCTTGTACACATAATCTCTGAGATTCTTGTATATGTGTTTGCACGGTTAACATGACAGGAGTTCGAGCTTTAGTAGTTTTAATCTCTGTTGTATCATTACTAGATATTCAAGCTACATCGATGCATGCAGCCGACAAACTGGTTTTGCTAGTCACCTTTGCATCAAATTTCTACTGAAAAATTAATACTCTTTGTAGATGTTCTAATGAAATAATCATAAATTCTTTCTGTTGTGGGAGAATTACTTTTCACTCAGTGGCCGAGAAGTCTTACCCAAGGTTTTGTCATACGGCCATATAGGTGATGATAGTCTTTATTTCCTTCAGTAAACTTTACACTTGTTTTTAGCTCGCAGTACCATTTGGCTCTGGCTGCATGTGTTTGTGTAAGAATGTTAAACATATCATGGCCCTTTCTGTTGGTAGTCTGAATTTTATCGCCCAGTGAGAGGGAACTTCAACCCCAACTGAGGGCATCACTGGCTGTGAATGTGATATTGGCTCTGGGACCAGCTTGTGTCCTGGCATATGTGTTTCTTGATTTCTTCACTTTGGGCCATGAAATTCAACACTTGACAGTGAAAGTGGTCATACATATAGTCACCTGTCATATTCGTTTATTTATCAATCATGTATTTCGCTAGCTAGTGTACATTAGATTTTGGTTGCACCATCGGGTTCACCCAGAAAACAAAAAAAATGCTTGGTCCTTCGTATTAAGGAAGGAGGTGTTCAGTGATCAGTTCCACAGTATACAAAAAATTAAAGGTTTGAAAGCACCAAAATTCTTTCCTGGAGGATCGCATTAGGCCTAGTCCTATTTAACTGAAATGAAATTTTGATCCAACAGATTGGAATCTCTCATACATGACAACTTATCTTCTTTTCTTACAAAATTAATAAATGTACTTATATAAGTAATGTATTGCTATTGTTCATGTATCATTTAACACTATTGAAAAACGCAATATTTGAAATTGTAGGGTACAGTAATTTTGTACTTTCTGTATTCATGGTAAAGATGTTGTCAATAATGCTGTGTATGATATTGGCAGACTCGGTAGTTTAAAATAATATTCGTACTAATCACATTGTCAGCTAATTGTGCAGGCTTCTGTTATTGTATAAGCAAAATTTTGGCTTTGTTGCAAAACGATTCTATTTCTTGTTGTCCACCTAAAGATACCTCCTGTAAATTTTATCCCACCGACTTAAAGGCCTTGTCCTCTCATGGAACACGTATTTTTCAGCGAGTAACTACATTTCATTGTACAATTTAGAGCTTGATAGTCTGTGTATTCCTTGGCGATGCTACCTGTCCCTGTACTTGACCTGTGTAACGTTACTTACCATCACAGTGAACATAAATGTATATAATATGCATTGCACGTTCATGCAAAATAAGAAAATTCAGGTAATAAGTGTTAAATTTCAGTGAGAATTCTGGGCCTTTGAGATTTCATGTTAGATTGAGGTGATGGGCTGTGCATGTGTGAACACAATTTGGACAACTTCCGATATTGAATTGTTCAGCGATGCTTTTGGCTTCACTTACAAACCCCTTTGATCATCAAAACTATGTTCTGAGATTGATATGAGATTCTATTACAGTTTTTCGATTTTCTGTGTTGTGAAAGGTAGATTTATAAATTCTCTTGCAATATTGATGGCAGATTATCTCCGATTGTCTGAAAAAGATGATACACTCATAATCTTGTCTTCAAAGATATATGAATAAATCTTCTGATGAGATGTTTTTGCTTGATGCCAAATTCTGCCTGAGCTGTTTTATGAGGAGAAAATTAAGAAAATGGATAGCATTGTGTACTACTGGGTAGAGATTTGATTAGTAATGTTGTCTGCTTAATTGTGCAATAAGTGCTTGTATTGGGACTAACTAACAATTCTACATGACAAAAATCGGTTCATGTATTTGTTCTTTAAATTAGAGTTGTATGTCTCGTAACTATGAAATTATTGTAAAAATAAATAAAACGGCCGGCTGAAGATGAGCCTTTTCTTTCGAAGCCGTGCCGTGCCTCTTTCAAGTCCAAGTTCACTTTTGCATGTTGTTAACTTGGTCCCGTGGAAGTGCTGGTTCAGGCCTTACATGTACGTCCTCAGGTGGCAGCATTGGTCTTAACTAGCATTTCTAGTGATCCGTATGTAAACAATGAGCATACATTAACCTGGCCTCGAACCTAAACAAAAAATGTGTCACGCAAAAAGTTTCTTTGGGGCACAGCTCAAAATACAAGAAACGCCTCATCACCTGATTACAATGTGTATTTGAGCTAGTCTTAAATGGCTTTGTTCCTCATCGTCGAATTGTAGTTGTGTCTTGAAGTACCTTTCTGCACCCTGAAATTATTTAGTTTAGTTATCTTGTCTTGGGTATTGTGCTTCAGCTTGGTGCTTGCTGTAAAATTATCAAGGCTAACTGAATTTATCAATGTTCTGTATTATTAGTATCTTCATCTGTAGTTCACTTCACCCAACTTTGCCCAGATCATCTATGCTGTGAGATCAGGTGACCTGTACATCAGTGTAGAGGCTGTTTGGGCCCAGATCATCTATGCTGTGAGATCAGGTGACCTGTACATCAGTGTAGAGGCTGTTTGGACCCAGATCATCCATGCTGTTAGATCAGGTGAACTGTACATCAGTGTAGAGGCTGTTTGGGCCCAGATCATCCATGCTGTTAGATCAGGTGAACTGTACATCAGTGTAGAGGCTGTTTGGGCCCAGATCATCCATGCTGTTAGATCAGGTGAACTGTACATCAGTGTAGAGGCTGTTTGGGCATTGCTGGGTAAGATAAACGTATTGGTATCTACAGTAGTTTCTCGGCTAGACAGTTTTAAAACACTCGACCGTACCGTGTCGTTGGTCTGACGTTACTCGTGTATGGTGATTACAGTTTTGTACTACCTTTTATTTTGTATAGACTTATACAATAAACCAAAAGTCATACCATCAATCTGTATTTGGCTTTGTTATTTTGCCATGTTTTAAAGGCTGGCACCGTTCATCCAGAAATCTTAAAATTGAGCTTGAATTTGAATATGTACAGTATGTGTAAATACGTACTGAATACAAATTTCGACAACGCTGTTGTGGAGAATGACATACAAGTACTACAAATGCCAAGTTTCATCAAATTTGCCTGCATTATAACAGTGCTTGTTGGCAATGTTTATTAGTATTTACCTGAACCACACAAGAAAATGGAACAGAAAGGAATGGTGTGGGCCTTTAATACATTCAGCCCCAACTGCATGCCCCCCCCCCCCCCAACTTTGTTATTGCTTTCTGCCATGCAGTTTTAAGCATTCTGTATAGATGGCAGTGAAATTCAACAAACTTGAAGGCCGAGCAAACTCAAGAAACTTGAAGGGCAAAGATGAGCCAATCAGATTATGCCAAGGCTGAAATGTTACTTTTTCATCTTGACCCACAAGTGTTGCTCCGTTAACGCCTGTGTACTTTGCTCTCAAGTAGTTAAGTCGGTAATGACCGAGCGAGTACTCTTAGGAGCTCTTTGTGACAATCCCCCTCTGCTGCCCCCACCCTAACCCCCCCCCCCCCCCCCCCCCCCCGGGACTTAAACTTTACACTGCCCAGGCTCTTTATAAAGTAATGCCCCTGGAAGGTCATCTAATCTAATGACACACCAAACTGTCATCTGCTGCGACCACATGGCAGCGCGTTGCATGCTGGGAATTATTCAACAAAGCGCTATACATTGATACACGGTAGTGTGTGGATGAAGCCGTCTGCTGCATTTAGCTGGAAAATCGATTTCTGGTGAATAAGAAAGAAAATGGCTTCCCCGAGATTATCAAGTACGAGTGGACGCTATGGTGGAAGGCACAGGGATGGTGAGTAGGAACAAAAATTTATTCCCTGGAAATTTTGCTGGAAGCGTTTTTGATAGAGTTTTTTGACGGTCCTTTTTAGTTTCAAGCTACAATGTTAGTATCCATCTATCCATCACATCACTATGCATTATGTCCCTGATGCCTGCATTTTAAATGGGCTTTGTGCTATTATGATATGTGGATAATGATGTTTATAAGCGTCAAATATTGAATTTACATGATCCAGATATATTATAGTATGGTTATCAATTTTTGACAGACCAGGTCACCAGGCAGTTTGGAGGGGAGGGGCTTCATGTTAGCATGGTGTATTCTATATGACTAGCTTATACATAAGCTAGCAGGGTCATATCAAGCAGACTTGAGGCAGGGGTTTAACCCCCACCCCTACCCTGTGGGTCTCATTGATAGTCTACTTACCCCCAGCCCCCATATAAAGCAACCCACCCCTATCTTGACCCTCAAGGAATTTGACTGCTTGAATAGATACAGAGCACCCCTATCAAAGACGATGTCAAAAGGCGATTTCAACTCCGAATCATCAGCACTTTGACATATCCAGGTTACACTCACCTCTTCCCACACCATGCCCTTAGACCCTACTGCCAGTCCCCCCCCCCCCCAAATAAGTCAACGCTGAGGTAGAAATTTTGCAAGTCCTATAGTTGTCTTAAAATATACAGTAGAACCTCTCTATTAAGGACACCCTTGGGACTGACAACTGCTTAATAGATTGGTGTAAAGATTGGAGAGGTCAAATTCAATGGAAACAACCAATTTAGTCCCAAAACTAGTGTCATTAATAGAGAGGTTGTACTTAATAGGGAGGTGTCCACTATGGGAGGTTCCACTGTATGTAGGACAATCCGTGTACTGTAGGGTTAGATGCTCCCCATGGCTTGATTTGAAATGGTTAATACACCTTTCAGGACAGTATTGATGGGATGAACACATTTCGCCTCCATTATACTTTCAATCTATTCTAATTGTCATAGATTCAAATGAACTAAAGTGTTTTTTAGTGACTTGACAATGATTGAAAAGTTTTAGTAGGTCAATAACATAATGGGAGGGTTACTATGTATATCAAACCTCTACTCAACTGTTGAACATTTTAACAGTGACGCTTGATATTGTATTGAATAGAAAACCTCGTTATTAAGGACACCCTTTGGACTGACAAATGCTGTCCTTAATTGAGAGGCATCCTGATTACAGATGTTCATTTGAATGTAAATGACTAATTTGGGACCATATGCACTGTCCTTAATAGAGAGGTTTCCACTAAGGGAGCTGATTGGGTAGTCATTTAATTTTTTAAATATTGAGTCAAAATACAAATGGTGTACTCCTAGCTGCAAATTTTTTTTCGCTCTTTGCAAAAATTTCAGAAAATAATGACATTTGCATGATTGTTACCTTGGCGATGACAAACTCTCTTTCGGATTTTCCAATCACATTTCTCCTTTGTTCTCCTTCTTAGGATTGGATTCCTCAACATACTCATCATATCGTTCAGAGTCGTATCGGGATTCGTCAGATACCAAGGATTACCTCTCAAAGGACTATTCTAGTGAATATAACAACCTGAATAGGGAGACTACTCGAACCAATGCTCGTGCAAGTCCAAATAAAACTGGCGGGGTAAGTGTGTTTTATAGGAATAGGTCCAAAAGAACTGTCCACTTTGTATTATTTAAATATCTTTGCTGCGATATTAAACAGGCTCTGAGCATGCAGGCATCAGATAATGAGTGGGCCCTTTAATGCCTTATTTGAGAGACAGTCCCTCAAATGATCGAGGCACCAATATGCTTAAGAGTGGGGTCTTTCATAGAATTGATTGGTGCCTTATTTGAAGGACCATCCGTCATTCGAGAGGCCGCCTGTCATTTGAAGAACCATCTCAAATGAGGGTCTATCCTTGGTTGGGTATGGTATGGCCAAGGGAGATCTTACAAATGATTATTTCACATCCGTACAGATCTCATTAGGTTCGTGATCAACTTCAACTTTGTTCAATGGTATTTCTTTTCCAGACTTTTAGCAATTTATTCCAGACTCATTGATCAGTTTCCTATATTGAGATGATTTACCTTCAGCGTACAGTAAAGTGTGTGTCTTAGTCAAGAATAGCCCAGGTGATGCGGAAGAAGTCAAGTGGAAACGGATTTGCAGTTCTTGATATTGATTGATAGGCCTCGTTAACCCATTCAAGTCCCTTTGGCTTTTCATGTTGTCAATAGATTTGGCTAGATATTTGATATGATGTGTGTCAAGTTCACTTGTCTAATACTTGAGCTGTCTATCAAGTGCATACAGCCTCACTTTTCACCATAAACGTCACTCGGTCAAAATTCTTTTGGAATTACTTTTAAAGATCGGAGGAGATATAACCTTATTCATGGTCTGACTTTTCACTTTCAGTCCCATTCATGTCATCCTTGTGGTATTTGAAAGTACCATTATGATTTTTCATATTCATATCGTGATATGTGAGTTGTCTTCAAATCTTTCTGAACTGCCAAAGCAGCATCGATAGCTTCTCCAAAGCAGCATCGATACCTTGTAGCTAACCATCCATGGTGTGTGCTACATGTATGGGATAGCTATAATGCACCAGCTAAAACACAGCGCGGATTTCCTCACGATCAGCTCTCTGCACTGGCAATGTCCTTGAATCAATGCTAGCATGGTGAGTCATGCTAGCCGGCACTGGTGACAAAGACCTCACAGTATCTTAGGACATTTTTATCAGGCTGCATGTCGCATTTAATAAATCATAAATCACCCGGAGATGAGGTTTTGCTGGGCAGTGGCTGTTTTTAATTGGTGCTGGTGTGTCGTCTCGGTCATCCTTGCATTGTGCTGTTTTGCACTGTTTATCAATGAGAGCATGAACAGTATAGCACAGACAGTACAAATGTTTCATGCCTAACGGCAAAAATATATAATTGCTAACGGGCCATATCAGTGAGCGGAACCACAATCAATTATGTATGAAACTAAAACTAATGAGCTAAAGCTCATATGACTGAAACAGTCTGTTCCCTTGAGTAGAGAATGTACGAACTATATAAACTCATGGTCTTCTGTCTCTCTATAGGTCTGACAAGAAACACTTGGCAATTAGTAATGGTATAGACTAAAGTATGGCAATTAAAAGCTGTCCTTGAAGTTTAAATTGTAATCTGTCAAGGCAACATAACAGCCAAGGTTAATTAAAGAACGGAATGGTTGTTCCTGTGCGAGAGACGATACTAACATTGTCAACAGAATGTAATTGGCACAATCTTGAAAGCTTTTCAAGCAATTGCTTTGGCCTACCTCGACAGCAAATTTCGATAATTGCGTTTATAAATTAGGGCTGCAATCATTCTTTAGGCATTGTGTTGTTTTACTTACTCTGTATGATGTGGAATATAAGGATGCTTTGAGATTCTGGATTTTAAAGTTGGCCCGATTCCGTTTTCAAACTAGATGCTAGCGTAGACCATTCCTGTGTGTCAGTTGCCTGGTAACGTTGCCTGGGATTGCATGAAAGCCTGATGAGATGTTCTTTCAGGAGTGTTGCTTTGGTTTAATTTTTGCTCATTATTAGCTCCCTAAACATCGTCCACTTTGATTGTGTCCAGTCTGCACATAGTTGTACCAGTATTTATACTTTGTTCGTCTTATGTACCATCATTGAAATATAATCTCGAAACTGGGATTGCCAGTGAAAAAGCTGCTACTGCCGATGGCCTTTTTTGCCAAGAGGTTGAAAGGAGAAAATAATGTTGGTTAGGTTTGCCCTTTTTGGGAGAGTTACTAAACCATGCTTTTAGTTTTGATGGTTTGTTTAAATGGGGGCTTTTATACTTGACTTCTATCCCTATATCCCTGAGCGTGAAACATTAGTTTATTCAAAGTTTTAAAAACTTAATGTTCCGTGTTATTTAAACTGTTCACCCAAGTTGATTATGGGATTTTATGAAGGCCTCTGTGGCTTTAATTGTCAGGAAGATGTTTTTATATACCCAGTTTGAGTATTGAATGGTTCTGCACTTGATTTCAAGCTTGTTTTTACTTGGAAGTCAAGTGTTTTGAACTCGCCAATCATTTTATCGTGTTGGCCTCGAGGACCAGAGGAACTAACCTTCTTAAGTTTTAAAGTCAGGTTTGCATTTTAAAATTAGCTATTTCTTACATGATTTCATTGACTGTACACAGTTCAAGGCTTCTGAGATGAAGTCCTGGTGTGAGTCCTGATAAAATATATAGTAAGAACATTGAATAATTTGGGATTCATAGTGTCAGTTGGGCCAATGTTTCGGAGCAGTAGAACTGACCCATCCCATGACCTTGAGGCAACCGTGTTCAGCATGGACAAGAAGGAGCGCTCACAGAAGAAGAAGCGACCAACATCCCAGTGTATCACTTTTGGGGTAAGTCAAGTGGCATTAGGTTCAGTTAATGCACCCTCCACTGTTAGTATGGCAGTATCAACTCTGTGATCCTTTCACTTTACCACCAGGATTCTGCTCCTTTTGAGGTTGTAGGTTAAAGTGATACTATGATGTGATTTACAACTTAGCGGAAATACATCCGTTTCTAATTGTTGATCACAAATGTAAAGCTCAAATTTTCCATTTTTGATTAGATTTATTATAAAATCGCTGAATGTAAACCAGCGAGACCGCGAAAATGTTCATGTTGTGACGTCATCAACGAAAACGGCATCGAAGCGAGCCGTCCGGGCGGGATTAAACCATCAATTTCTAGAAAATGTGCATTTCGATTCAAAAACCTTACCAATTTATGAGAAAGTGACGTAGTCATTTGTCAAAAACAGCTAAAACATTATATGGTGAAATTTGACACGAGTTACCCTTTAAGTTTTTACATGGACTGCCGAGTTGCTGAGAGACACTGCTTTATCTGTGGGAAAGGGGGGGAGGACAAGATGGTTATGATGACAATTCTTCTTGTTCGACAAATTGCCAGCAAAAGGGTTAACTGTGTGCATTATACATGAACCAGCACTCACCATTGTTGCAGTAAGCCACACTGATGGGGTAATTTCTTCTGTATTGTCATTAGCATCAACATTATGGGTAATGACTGCATCCCGTCATTTTATGGTCAAATATTGTGTATACTTGTTTAGTTTGTACTCACTATGAACATCAAGAGGCAGTCTGATAATATGATACGAGTATTTCATCAACTAACCCATAGGGCATATTCATGCACTCAATGAATTTACCAATCATTTTCCAATTAATCCCAGATGAGTTAAATGCTATTGTCTGTACAGTATGAGTTTTATTTTATAGCATACAGTAGAACCTCTCTATTAAGGACACCCTCGGGACTGATAAGTGCTGTCCTTAATAGAGATGTGTCCAGATTAGAGAGGTGAAATTGAATGAAAAATACCACTTTTGGACCACAACTATTGTCCTTAGTAGAGAGTTGTCCTTATTAGAGAGGTGTTCACTACAGGAGGTTCCGCTGTATTTGTTAATAGACACTGATATTTTGAACCATTACCCCTAGCCCAGTGTTCAGAGCTCGTTACTTATTTGCTCAGGAAGGTCAATTGAGTTTTCGTCCATGAATTTCATCGCAGAGGACTTTTTTCTCTATTACACTCGAATTGCACTGGTCCTGGTAGTAGATGCACACCTCTTACTTACCAGCCACCAGGTGAAGGAATGCATTCTTCTTGGCAATAACAACAGCGCCTGTTTTTACCCAGATAATCGTTCATTGGAGAAACTCTTTTGGAACATGAACAAATTGAATAATCTCGTCTATCTTTGACAGGTTCAATGTGTGTGACATACCATAGAGGTCAATGAATGATTTAATCAAGCAGGATTAATCAAGCTAATGGATTGCTTACATATATGTCGTAATAGCGTGATGTATCAGCACATATTTGATCGTTATCACATGTTTCATTCTTGAGTAATCAATATTAGTCAGTGCATGCTCCATTCTCTACTTCAGATGTTCATGAGACAAAAGGATTTATAAAAACCTGCAAGATTTCCCCAGGCGAACAATATTGCATTTAAGTAGCTTTTATGCACTAACAACAATAATAATAACTGGTTCTGTTGATATCATGCCCACTTATCATAATAATACATACCATGTATCACAAATGCCTAGATGATAACATTTACACAAGCCAGGAAATGTAGGTTTCAATACAAACTCTACACACTAGTGCAAATTCTCGTAAATATACCAGGTGTTCATGCCTATATCACGTATATAGAAGGTGCATTTAACTTTTGCTCTTGTAGGTTTTCATCTCAAGCCAAGGCATATTTCCCATTCTTCACTAAGATCAGTTTACATATTTCCCTGGAGTCTGCCTTGCCCTTGGTGAAAGATCAAAAACTCAAGGTTGCTGCTTCTCCACATATCAGGATTTGTGTATGTCAAAGACACTGTTGACCTTGAATCGCTAACCAAAGTACCACTATCTACTGGGAAATTTCATGTCTTGATCACCATAGTACCACTGAGACCTTTGCATTCTTGCTTTAGCTAGCAGTCAGTCCGGGTAGCAGTAGAAGACTGTAGAGAGCATGGAGTCTCCTCTTCAAAGATAGTAGAGCGAGATGTACCACATCAGCAATTTGTCATGGTCATTGTGAGCACAAGTAGACCGGCTAAGGTCAGTGATGAATCACTTATTATAGCCTTGAAGAATAGCACTGTCCTGTGTAGCGGACGAGGCTAATGCACTGCTGTGCTCTTTCAATGTTATGAATGTACTAGAGCCAAGAAGATCATTGCTGCAGGCAATCCAGTCAGGGTGTTCATAAGATGAATATTGAATGCTATATTTCTTCTCAATCTGACTTATTGAGTTGCATATGGGGGGTGGCCAGACCTCCGACCCCTTTTAATTTTATCATCAATATGTTATTGCCTATTACATATAACTTCAAGTGGACACCTCCAAGCTCTTCAAAACAACTGCTCTTGAACAGAAACAGTCAACCAGACCTTTAAGTGATTGTCAAGTGGCCACCTGCTCCCTGGTGCAGGATTTTAATTGTTGTATCTATCTATCCTAATGATTGGGATGGTAACATTGTTACTGGAAGATTCCAGGACACCAATTTTCCGCGAATTTCTCATGATTTTTGAGCTCATGTCGATTGGGTTATTCCTGGTCATTTGGGATTTCACATTGTGCTGTGTCAAGTTCTTCATGTGTTGAATTCTGTGAACGAATCTTCTCAAAGATAGTGTATTCTCAAATCATGTTGTTCATTTCAATTCGTAGATCATACAAGTAGTTGGAACTTCAGCTCTTATTCTTTCCAGTTACTCGGAACTCTTTTAAAACATTGAGAGTAAAACATATTCGTTATTATTAATATCGTTATAGTCTGTCCAAGAGAATAAAGGATATTGCGTGATAATTTTATAAGCATGGCCCAATCAGATTTTGAAATCCTTGATATGCCTTGCAAGACTGAAGACAGCCATGGATCTTCCATTGATACCTCTGTGAGTCATTTTGATATATCTTACATTTGGGGTCTGGGGTGATATCCATATTGTGTACTTTCGTGCTGGGATCATTGAGTTATTGCTGAAACTTTCGATGCTGTGCTGGGTGATAAGAAAATCAAATTGGACAACTTGGTGTCTAAAGGTTTAATGGCACCAAACCTCCATATGTATCATATGTTAAGAACCAGCCTTAAATCTGTAAAACTGTAGAGTTCATATAACTTCATCCCCTCCATTTTGCAGGCCCCCCCCCCCCCCAAGTCTTTGACATCGCAAGAAGTCCCGTTTCTTATTACCGGAAAGTTTGTGATACAAACCACAGGGAGCCTGGATGCATCCGCTCCTGGGTGAGAATGATAATTAGCTAATTAGCTCATCACTTTATAGGGAAATGCAGATTGCTAATTCCATCTTCTAGTTTCCAGAATATATTGATTGGTTTTCTGGTTGTTCGTGAATAGAACATTTCCCACGGATTCAGGTGGAGCTTTCTATCAAATCATAGAATGTTTGTGGATTGCTCAGGTTTGCTGAAAGGTACAATTTGCATCATGCTTCATGCTGCTCTGAATTAGGTTGTGGTGATGCCAATCAATCAGGAATGTCCAAGTTGTTCGGGTTCTAACAGCTTTTCCTTCGGTTTGACTGAGGATCGTCACATGGTACTTTTCCACACCTGATGCTGTCTTTTTCTCTAATTTTCAGATGTGAACCCTGCACTTTTACATGTCATCGATCTCTCTTTGATTTTTTTTAGACAATCTTTCATGTCTTGTCCGGTCTTGTCTTTTTAGGAGGATGATGATTTCATAGGTTTTGCCACACTCCCTGAACAACTTCACAGGAAAGCCGTTAAGAGAGGGTTTGACTTTACACTCATGGTTGTTGGTAAGTTATTCACTTTATTTTATTTTAGTAGGTATGATATTTCTCAGATATAGCCTTGATACCATCATAACGTATGATCCCTTCTCTGCTTAGTTTTCAGAGAGGCCTGGGGCAAAGACCCCCATCACCCAAAAAAACGTGTTTTTCATACAGACTTTGACCCAAAAAATAGGTCAAAACATCCAATGATCGAAAAACTAGCTGGCCTGATTCGTACATGAATGCAGAAGGTGACACCGAGGTACTGATCTCTGCAAGTTTTGACTATCATTCTATTGTCCATTTCAGGTGAATCAGGCTTGGGCAAGTCAACTCTCATCAACAGTTTATTCCTCAAGGATCTCTACAGTGACCGGATCATTCTGAATGCTGAACGTGAGTAGTGCTACTGTTCCACAATCTCCTTTGGCATCGTAATTATCTGTAAATCGTGAATACATCATTGGCGATTAATTTTGGCAAATCATGAGCAGATATCGCATGAGTGTTGTGTGACCATTCGCAACCTTCTTTGAATGAGACATACAACAAGACTTCTGGTAGTTGTACTTGGTGCACATGCCAGGTGAGGAAAAAGGCACCCATAAAGTGAGAATCTCCTCCTCACCAAAGATGAAGTAACCACACCAATAACCCAAATGCCCAAAATGTATGGCATTACCTTCACAAGACAAAAGCAGAAGCAAAATGAAGAAGACACTTTTTAAAGAAAGTTTCATTTGTGTCAGTCAGTGCTACTTTCGTTGTTTCAGAAAAAATCAACCAGACTGTCGAAATGAAAAAAAGTACATTAGAAATCGAAGAGAAGGGTGTTAAGCTGCGTCTGACTATTGTTGACACACCGGGCTTCAATGAGGCACTCAACTCAGATGAATGGTAAGTTCACTCAGACCTACAGTGGGTCAACCATCCTACCTCTTGGCCCAAGGGGTCTGAATAGGCAAATGTCTTTTACCAAACTCGATTCTCGAGCCCTGACATTGAGAAAAGAGAAGGGAGTGAAACTGCATTTGACTATTGTTGGCACACCAGGCTACCATTTGGCTTGTGATTAGCTCTGATGAAAAGTAGGTGGCAGTTTTGTTGGATGGAGGAAAATCCTGAGTTCTTCGCTGGGTCCACCCCTCACACTCTCTGGCCTGTATGGGCAGGGTTGTTTGAAACAAGTAAAATGAACTTTACTTCAAGGTAATATTTACATCAAGTATAGTGAGTGCGGGAATATTTCAGTTCAGGCTGTTGCACTATGCTGTTCAGTAGGTGAATCTAGGTAGCCTCAATTGATCTGTAGGAAAATAAGGTTGTAATGTCTACAGATGTTTATCCTTTAGTTTTAAAGAAGCTGACTCATTTTGACCATGTAAAAAACTTTTAAATTGGTACTTTTTTTCATAATTGTACCTGCTGAGGCAGGATCCAGAAATATCTTAGGCCTCATGTCAGCTGGCAAGGTACAATTTCAATCTAAACAGCACTGATTTCTTCTTATTCCATCTATGTTTAGTTACATCAAGGTTGCGAGATATTAAACCTCATATAAAATTCATGATGTTGCCAAGTGACTGCCATCCTGAACCTCATTGTCTTATGCTCCCTTTAAAGCTTGCCTTATGCTCCCTTAAAGCTAATTGCCGGGTACTGTTACTAGTATGAACTATGCTAAAATCTTCATGGTCAAGATGAAAAACCAGCTAATCTTGCATATCTTGTCGATTCAGCAGATAACCTCAGGCTGGGCTGGGCTCAGGTATAGTTGATCTGATAATATATATTTTCAGCTGGAAGCCAATAGAGGACTACATTGACAACCAGTTTGACCAATATTTCAAAGATGAAAGCGGGCTCAATCGAAAGAACATACAAGACAACAGAGTACACTGTTGCCTCTATTTTATACCACCATATGGACGAGGGTAAGCATCACATTCTTCAGCTGTAGTATTACAGTACTGGTCCAAATTGACTTACCATTTTCTTCACGCAGATGATGCTATCCTATGCCTCTGTCTTATTAACCTGCATATAGCAACGATTATCTGTGCCATAGAGGTCACTGATGTAGCTTTAAAACACGGAATGAACTTTTATCGTTGTATAATTGACGATTAATGTAAGGTAGGAGAAAACCAGATACCCTGGCAAGTTGCCAAGTCAGAGAAAGTTGGCATCTGCATCTCAATGTCTTCTTTCAGGTTACGTCAAGTGGACATTGCATTTTTGCAGCATCTTCATCAGAAAGTCAACATTGTTCCCATCATAGCCAAGGCAGACACATTACTACCGCATGAAATCAGGAAGCTCAAAGAAACGGTAAATATATTGAGATCTTTGTACCAAATTGACTGCTTTTTCGTCCAAATGGTTTGCGCAGAAGGACAGGCAATTTCAAGTAGCCCAATATCTCTGCATATGCATATCGCAAACACTACTACAAACTTTGCCAATAACAGTGAAGCCAGTAGGATGGTGATATAGAGGGCTATACTCAGTGAGAGATTTCCTTTAAATAGGGCTACAGACTTAGGCAGAATGTACGGGTCTTATTTTGTCATCTCCAGGTGACTGTACAATAAAGCTATGAAACTGGGTCTGATTTAACTTAGTAATATTCCACGTACAAGAGTGAATAGTATTTGATGTACTGTGAGATAGTATAGGCACTGGTCAGTGACCTGATGTAACTTATTTTGGCCAACCTGGTTCCTCCCTTTACCTGATTATTTCTCCTCTAAACTCTTCTCCAGGTAATGGACCAGATTGACCGGCATAAGATCAAGATTTATGAGTTTCCGGACTGTGATAGTGATGAAGATGATGAATTTAAGAAACAAGATGCTGAGCTCAAGGTAACGGCAATTAGGTCTAAAAAAGATGAGTCTTGTGCATGGATATGATTAAACTGTCAGGGAAGATCCAATTTTGATATCTACCGTAGTTGTGATGAGAAAATAGTAAGGTATTAAAATAGAGACTTCGCCACCTCAATATATCAGGTTATTTATCTGGTGATCAAACTCCTTTTATGTAATATGAGACAGTCAGAGGAGCCTTAAGTCTCCAGTGAAGTTTTCCCTAACGTTTTATTTTTGCAAGTTCAAGGTCCCAGATCAAATAGCTTATAAAGTAAACAGGGGCATGTCCAGAACTACGAACATTTGGTTTCCCGAAAATTTCACAGTTAGCAGTACCAGTTATGCATTTGATCTTCATTTTAGCATTCCATTCCATTTGCCGTTATCGGCAGTAACTCAGTCGTTGAAGTGAATGGTAAACGAGTACGTGGGCGAGTATATCCATGGGGCATTGTGGAAGTGGACAACCCAAAGCACTCAGACTTTCAAAAACTGCGACAGTTCCTTGTCAGGTAAGTTGGTGCTTGCACAGAGTCGGTCGTTACACAGTGAATGAGCAGATAAAGCCATATAGTCCATTTCTTTGTTGAAGATCAGTGGCGTTGTGGTTTCATGATTATTAAAAAAGACTACGAGTTGAAGGTAGTCTCTCTATGTTGTTGTTTACGTTTTTCATGACGTTTGCTTGCCAAATTTACTGAAACCAACTGAGGGATATCAATTCTTGCATTTTCTATTTTCCAGGCTGTGAGTGCGACCTGTTGTTCACTTGTTTTTACTTCAGTTTCCTTTTCCTTGTTTCATTTCTGTTATTGCCTTGGTTGTGGTACATAAGAAACCAATAAAACAATTGATAATTGCCTCTTTTTCATACTTTCATGGGTCCACTGCTTCAAATATTATTGAACTCCATTTAAAGTGCTTACTTTCATTCAATTAAAATGTTACCTTTGTTTAGATCACTTCGGATTTCCTGTTTAGTATTTCGTTAGCCTCATAGCATAATTGCCTGAGTCATATTTTGGCCAAAATGTGAAAATTTTATGTCTTTGTCACTTTTCTGTGTTATTCAAGCATTGTTTACTTATTTAATGGTTTTAAAAATGTTGAGACATCTGTTATAAGTTTTTGTTAAAGTTCGAATAAAAATTTCCTTAGCGTTGTCTAAAAAAATGGTTCTTTAATTTCCCTCAAGATTAAGGCATAGTGTATTACTCATGATATTGTAAATGTTTCAGCACACACATGCAAGATCTGAAGGATGTGACCAGGGACGCTCACTATGAAAGTTTTAGGGCCAGACATATTACGGAACAGATGTCCAAACAAATGCAGAAGGAAAGGACGTAAGTTAACGACTCCGGAAAAAAACGTTCCTTTCTCAGATCAGTTGAGTAATATCAGGCACAAAGACTTCTTGCGCAAGAATAGAATGCATCTTTTACAGTAGTTTCGTCTATAGTTTTATCGCACCCCAGAAGTCAAATCCACAACTTTTAAGATTCACTGATTCCCTTTGAAGATAGTTAACCTGCTATAAATGAAAAATGCTGAAAAGCAACACCGATGCCATCTGATGTACTTCATTCCAACTATTGCATGAACATATTTAATAAAACAGGTATAGTAGAAACAAATGTTTTTTCTTATTTCTAGGAAATTAAAGCGGGATTCGCAGCCAAGTTTTGAATCATTAACAGACACAGATGCTTTATTAGCACAGAAGGATGATGAGGTATGAATAGTATTCTAATCGGATGGTACTCAGACGACACTGTAGAATGTCTGTTTCACGTTTTATATTACGAGATAACAAATCTAAGTTTCCACTTTCTGCTGAAAGTCTGATGCTGACCTGGAATTTCGTAATCTGTAGGTTAGAACACGCATCTCCAAAATCTTGTCCCTTATCCTCGGGAGGTTGTGATGGCCCCTGTCATAGTTAAGGATTGATGCACATTGATTCTTTTGCACCTATTGTTCGAACACCGGTTGGCCCCTGTCTAGGATCTGCCTGTGATCCCTTTGTCTCAATTCGCCTCTTTCCTGATCAGCGCCCCCAGTGGTAGAGCTCTGTTGTGTTGAAACAAATGGCTGACCTATTGGATCAGCCTTTGATGTTTCCAAAATCATGTCGCCCATGAATTTCAATCAATTGAGCCTGATCCTGTAACTCGGCCAGTGCATTGGAATAGGAACTGATTTGGAGAGAGGCCGAGTCCCCTTAAGCTCGTATATCTGTTGATTTCCTTTCAGCGCTCAGAGTTAGACATGTCATTAGACGTTTCTTTAGACATTGATATGAGTCAGTTTAAAGGTGATAAGTTTAAAATTGGTTTACACTTTTTAGCTCAGCTGACAAAGTCAGCGGAGCTAGTAGAATAGCTGTTCAAATGGTGTCCGTCCTGCAATCCATCCATCTAGGGACCCATCTGTGGACAAAATTGGACATTTCTGATTGGGAAGGCCTAGCCACTTCGTTGACAGTGTTAAATTAGGAGTTGCCCAAGGTGAACTCAAAAAACGAAAAATCAGCGCGATCCGACCTGTATTAAGAGAATGAGGTCATTTCGCGTGTAGATTTCTTTCCCTTTTTACCTCGGTCCACAGAGCAAATATTGTTTTCAAATGTGGCTGAATATTTTTTAATATTTTTTCATTTTTTACTTTTAATGGAATTAATATGGTTTTAACCGCCAGTTGGCGCTGCAGGCACATTGACTGAATTTTGGCGATTTCAAATTTGGCGGTGGCTCAACTTTTTGCAAGCAGTGCCGCTGATTGGCCGATCGATAGAAGAGATGCCACCATTTAAAAATGGCGGTAGTCGCTGCTTCAATGAAGATGAGTGAACTTTCTCATGTTCAATCGGTTGATACTCTTTTAATCAACATGACCATGTACCTGAAATTTGTTTAGGTACTGAAAAGAGTCTATATAATTCAGATTTATCGATAGTTTTTTATAATATTGCGGAAATTTTGTGCACAAATTAGCGAAAGTTGGTGCTCGTCTCATGTCATTTTAGAGCGAGAAATTTGTTTCCGTCGATCTCTACCACTGAAAAATCGCTTGCATAGCTTCGAATTTTTGTGAAAATAAGTATCTGAACTTGGTTTCAAATAGTCTAGAGAGTTACCTTTGTGGTGATACATATGGTATGTGATAAATATTTGTGGAATTTGTGAAATTCGGTTTTCAAACGTGCCGATGATGCAAGCGATCTCGCGTGAATTTTGCAAGTCCTGATATGTCGACCGGGTGTCAAAAATCACTCGCCTAAATTCAATTCAAAGATCAAAAATAATATCTGAACTTAGTTTCAAATAGCCTACGCAATTATCATTTCGGTGATATATAATGCATGCATGTAATAATTGATTAATCTGCCTAAAACGCGCTATTAAAACGGCGAAAGATCGTGATAAACACTCTGGTGGCGGTCGCACTAAATAACGACCGGTAGGGCCCGGCGTCTGGCGGAGAAAAAAAGGTAGCGGCCGGAGGTTGAAACGGGATTTTTATGCACTTTTAACTGTATATATATGTTGTTTGGATGTATTTCTAACAGTTCTGTAACTTTGATGACCAAGCTTGCGCCCAAAGTTGGTGAAATTGATGCTTGTTTATGGACTGCGCTAGCGACCGGAGAATTCGCCGTCGGCCATTTTGGCTACGGTCCCTGAGTTGTTGTGGTTGGCAATTTTGCAACAAATTTCGCCATTTAGGCTACGTTTGTTTACAATTATTTTGAAAGTCACATTATGACATCGTAGTATGAATTCCACTGCAGTTTCGTTACGCAGCAATGCTCATGTTTTTGGTTTGCAATCCTGTACTGTCTGTACACTGCGCTGTGCATGGCTGTACTGTAGCTGTAAAAAAGACAAAAACCATAGCCTAGCCCTATAGGACAGGCTTAGAGTATAACTCAACAAACAGGCCCTCATGATTCATTTGATGGACACCTTATTTGATAGTACCTCATCATTAAGTCCACTAGATCCTGTTCTGTCGCATGTCGTAGACGATAGACAATTTTCAAAATGTAGTACACCACTCGCTCATCTTTAAGCCCATGCAGCTCTCGGCTCACATCATGTGGGCACGGTTGGCTGTTGAGTGTTATGGTTCAGTCTGTGAGACTAATTTAAAGAGGTTACACTTTTATTTTGAATTGGAAAACAGCCCACAGGACTGACTTTTCACTGAGTAATAAGTGTGCCCTTCGAAGGTTAAGTCTCTTTCTGGATTTGTTTCCATGGATGCCTTGTTCAGGATATCATCTGACCGATGCCTGATCAAGCACAGACTGTATCCGGTGGTGTACATTTCCCCGTCTATGTCACCCTTTTTTATTCAGTCAGTGTTAATTTCTCTTCTCTTTTTTTACAGATTAACTGTTGTTGGTTATTGCAAGAGGAGTCGTTGGCACATTTCAAGTCAAGCACTTGCTGTTCCCACATTCAGAGTGAGGTGTGCTTCATTACCAGCAATTCCCAACCTTTTAGCTGCGCATGCGCCAAACTCCCTTCCAGAGCCAAGCATACGTTTTCTATAGCAGATCGAGGTGAGAGACATCTCACGGCTTTCTGTGTAACTAAAGCCTAGTTGCCGATAGCGTATGTGATTCTATGACTATCAAGGCATTTGCAGGCCAAATTTTGAGTTGATTGGTGAAAATTTTTCCATGTCCACCTATGGGTTGAAAATACCACGTGAATTGCAATTTTTCCTAATGTAAATTCTAAGAAAACATGAAAATTGGCCGACTTCTGTGGCCTTTTTGAATCACATAGAGTTTGCAAATTTAGTTTGCCGATAGCTCCTGCAGAAGGCAGCATCATACTGAGTATACTGAAACACAGGCCATTGGGAAAATTGAAAATTTTTCCATGTCCACAGGGGGGTCCAAATTGGCGTCCCAAGTGGATTTGAGGAGAGAATATATGTCCAAACATCAACATACATGAAAAGCTGGACCTCAAGTGATCTTTGAAGATATGAGAATGACTGCCCTTTGATAACTTCTTGCTTTATTTGTCCACTTTATGGCCTAAGATCCCTAGCTTTGGATGGTTCAATTAAGGACACTAGGGCTGGGAAGGGTCATGTCAGGGGGGGGGGTAGGCGGGTGACCAAGCCCGAAATATTATATTGCATCCTTCTCTTCAACATATTTGCCAAAGCTTTTGCTGTTGCATGGATTCCTCAGATGTTTGGGCTCTCTCAGCTCTGTCATTTGGTAACCTCTGTCTGGGTGTTGGCTAGGTAGATAGGATGGGGGGGGGGGGGGGTTCCTGACAGTGTTGACAAGGAGAAACTCGGAAAACCGTGATTCTAGACAAAACCCTGTTCTTTTGATGAGCTGGAACACATTCAAAATTGTGAACCCACAACTTGAAGGCATAAAACTGACAAAAGGCATTGATTTCTTGTACTAAAAATATATTTTATTATTCGATGAACGCTCTGATTGGCTAAATTGGGTCACGTGTCAAACTCGATCGTAGCGCCTGCATTTAGCAGCGGCATAATAAAGTTGGGGATTGCTGGTAATGTACTCGTTTTACTGCTTTCCATTCCCGGAGAGCGTTATCAAATATCTGCTGCAAGGCAACAAATATCTGCCGCAAGGCGCTTCAAATATCTGCCGAAAGGCATCAAATATCTGCCGCACCAATAAAGTTCATTTTGTTAACCAACTCTTTATCTTCTTTTCTTCACATACAAAAAAGACCGTCCCAAACATTTGGCTGCATCCACTTCATCAATGTCCAGACAACAGTCGGTTCATTTGACCATTGTAAAGCACCAGGCCCCACCTCACAAAATACACTGTAATAATTATGTACCTTGTGTCCATGTGCATGTTATTAGTTCCACCTACGCTGCATGAAGACAAGGACTCCACTCTTTGACATCACCACACAACTCCTTGACGTCATCACACACCCCACTACTGCAACGGCAATAGAAATGACTTTACGTCATAATACCAGGGTGACGTCAACTCAGTACTTCAGCATGCACTGATATAGCAAGAAGGTCTTTCGCATCAGCACTTCTGCGTGCTAGACGTTATAGCTTCACGTTGCCTCATAATAACGTTACCGACACACACTTGGCCCTTGCCTTCACCTATCCATTTCAGCTGAGCGCCAGGCCCTTGGGCCTCTTGTTGTTTTTTAATATGATTTTGTTATCGTTATACAATTTCATTATTGCCTTGCAACTACAGGAATCTTAATAATCGTTCATTGTGAGGAAGGTTCAACTGTACTTCATTCTAATTTTTTTGGCTTGCTGCCTTTTTTTCAGAATGGCAAAACGTTTATAGCAGTTTTTCACTGACAATTTGTCATGTGATTCCTATGAATCCTCTTTATAATTTGCCGTCAACTAGGACTTGACAGCATTAGATCTGTCACGTCATGTCATTTTGACATCATTTAACCTTTAGATGGCCAATTTGGCGGCAAGGTGATGCCACCTAAAGAACCTCTTTATTGCATTCTCTATTTATTTCTCATATTATGGCTTCTTTAATGACTTTTCTGTTGCTTTATAAATCTGCAAAATCTAAGTTTTATTTCATTACGCTATCCAAGTCTCCCACAAGTAGTATCGCCTACTAATATATGATAGATAATTTCTGTTTTGTTCTCTACTCAATTTACATTATGTTTCCAATCAAATTTAATCCATACAATAGCTTGATACTAAATATATAGTTTTGATTAGATCCAAAGATCGTAGCAGATGAAAAAAATAACGCACAAAAAGAAACAATGGTAATGTTAGTGGTCCAAGTATCGAAGTGAGATTTTACATCTTCAAATGTCTCCAAATTTATAGGTTGAGATTCTAAATTAATTCTTTAATAAAATTTGAATCAACCTCTTACAGTGGATTACGGAAGACGTTTTGCCAAGTAAATTATCTGGGTAAAGTCAATTTATCAAAGTTTTCTTCAGTTCAATTTTAATTGGTTCGACTTGTTGTGGTGCTTCAAGAATATTATATACATTTAAGGGTTAGCTCTTTCCAAAAATTTGTTAAATGGTCAAAATTTCTTAGATATCTTTCCTGCAACACTATTTTGTTGCTCTCCATTACTGGTGTATAGCTTTTGATTACTCAGAGTTGAGATTTGGGTATTGGGAAAAATAATTCACCTTATGTTTACCTTTCTTCATTTGTTTTGTTCCTTTGACCTTTTGTTGTCACTGAGTCAAACCAGACCTGACCCCAACTCAAATGCAGCAGCCAGTGCATATTAGACACCCTTAGACCACCAATTGGACCTCCTTACTTTTGCCGTACTCTCCCTTTAAGGGTATGATATGTCTTCACTTAATGACCGTACCTTTCAATGTCTTTGCAGATCCGACGTATGCAGGAGATGCTTGCCAAAATGCAGGAGCGGGTAAATGTGCAAGTACAGAATGGCTTGGGCAAATTGTAAATAAAACCTTCCATAAACCATACAAAAGACTTCAGGTGGCATGGCAGCAAATGCCTCATGAACAGCATTTCATTTTCTACTCATTACAATTATGACAGGAGTCATATCATCAGTTTATCATCTGTCAAGTGTACAATCTCAAATGTAAAATTAATTGCATTTTGAATGAATATAGTGTCTTAAAGGGAAACTATAGCCAGGAGCCAGGTGAGCCAGATTGTCCTCATTGTACTTTGGCATTGGTTACTCTTGAACAAGGAATATTTCATCACCAAGTCAAAGCAAACCCTGTCCGAGTTCCTAAACTGTGGGCATCGGGTCAGCGAAAACCACAACTTGGACCGCCAGCTCCTACCTATGATCTCCAAATAATTGTTGCATCAAGGACCATCTGGAAACACTGATGCCAAGAAGTTGTTAAAGGGAACTGAAACCGCCCAGCCAGTTCGTATGACCTCGTTTTCATTTCCCGCGTATCGGGTGATCAGAACGAGGCATGAATGAAACATGGCGCCTAGCTGTCAATCATTGAGTGACGTTACTACTATGGAAGTTACTACGAAAACTCATGAATGAAAGATCGCATGACTCACGTGATTCTCACATGATTCTCAATAATAACAAATTGAACTGCGCATGCTCGGGCACTGGGGGCGGAGCTACAAATCTGAACTCAAACAGGATGTTGGAAGTTTGACTTTCTCGGGCGGTGAAAGTCGAAAAGTTGAATAAATCACTCAGCAGTTCCAGTTCCCTTTAAGTTCAATATTTTTTGGTATCAGTGCAGGAGTGATGGCCCCTTATTTATACCACCAAGTTTTATTTGAAAGTGGATCACATTTTGTAACTCAGGAATTTATAACCTGTTGTCTCAAGTCATTGTATCATGTGTTGGTTTTCTTATCATTTGGAATATTTGTTCCCATTTCATGTGGCAAAAAATATGCTAAAGATTGAAGGAATGTCTTAGGAGTTGGCAGATTCCTTTCTCAAACAGCTAGTTTCTGCATGTGACCAGCACTTCCTCCATGTCAAGTTCGAATAAGAATGTAGCTGCTCCTTGTATAGTATCAAAAATTGCTTTGAGCAATGTGATGGAAAGGCACTCAAGAGGTATGGAGTGTATCAGTCTTATTGACTTTGATTGAAATGAAAACACTTTGATACAGATAAGTGTAGGGTTATGGCTGCATTGCAAAATTTGGAATATGAGTACATTATATACTGGGATGTAAACACATGCTGTGAGTTTTGACAGATGGTGTTGATATCAAATCCATGAGTTTAAAAATATTCATTGATTAAATTCTTTCAAAATCAATCTTAGTCTGGCTTAAGTATTGAAGCGGTCAATGCCACCTCAGCTGCTCTGCCTTGAGGACAGTTCTAATTGGTTGCATCAGAAAGTTTACTGAAACATTCTACAACTACTTGTGTACCTTTTTATAGAGAAGTATCAGTGGTGCTGTCTATACAGAACATTGAAACATCATCAGTTGTAATATGTTTGATGCTGATAGGGCTGGAGAAATGTAGACAAATGTAGACAAACTACCGGTACATATATTTTGATGTATATCTGCAGCAACCCTTCTGGGCAACTATTATTGATATAAGTGCTGGCCTGACATCTGATATACTCCCCCTTTAAATAAGCTCTGGTTATTCAATTAAGATAAGACTTCTTTTGGGGAAAATGTGCAATAATCGCTGTTACGTGGTTTTGCAAGCTTGCATGGTGCGAAGTAGTGTGTGTTATGTTGTGAAGGTTTTAACAGTCGATACTGTACTTAACCCTTTTGCTGTGGAAGCCATATTTTGCCGGTGCCAGCCCATGCGGCTGCTGAGCATTGGACAGCAGTGCTGTATACTGCTATCTTTATCTGAATGTTTCATCTGTCAAAATGTTTCCCCAAGTGCTGGCATGTCTAGTGTGGCTGCTGCCAAGTGCTAAGGAATCAAAATTTCAGTTGGTGCTGAAACTTTCACCTGCACGTCATCTGCACGCCATGGGGATATGTGCATGATATACTGTGCACTGCACCCGCAGTCAAAGGGTTAAATACCAAAACCTGCTTGTGCTATGTTGTGCATGTTCACCAACTTCTAGTTTTGTTATAATCTTTGTGTTGTTGTTTAACGACGGAAAGAACCATCAAATATATCAATCATTGTACATGTATATGGCCATATTATGTGTATTGTAAGATAGATCGATTTTTATGAAATATTACATTACAGTACGAATGTGTGTTCTATTCTACATATGTATCCTCATTGTAATTTATTTTGTTAATTTGGGCTTTACAATTCAATGAAGGATATAGCCTTGTTCTTTATCATTTTATTACTCTTGAGCCAAGTATTTTTTGCAAGTTGTGCGAATAGGTCCATGTCAAAGTATCTATCACAAATAGTAATAATCAAATCATCTTTCCTTCTCAGAAATTGACTCAATAGAAATTAAAAAAGATAAATTTGTAAATCGATCAGTCCCCATGCAATTTGCAGTGGGGTTTGATGGTTAGTAGCTACATTGTATATTGGTTGCCATATAATTGGTTCAAGGTGGATAGGTCACCAGGATTCTGGTGTTTTTATAGCCTGTGATCTGCTCCAAGAATCTTGGAGAATTAGGTGAAACGAAATGGTGGCCTTGTTGGCTGTTGCAAAATGACGTGACATGATCAATAAAACAGTCACAATTCTTTTTTCGGGACTGTGCAGGTTGTCTGAGAAATCAGTGAAGGGTTTTGCTTGAGGGGTTATATTCTAGTCATGTTTTATGTATGTTTTGCCAGCCTAGTCATCTGGATGGAGCAGTAGATTCAATTTAGCCTACTTGATCTTTACTCTGCCTTAGCGCTTTTTCCTGATTTCATTCACTGTTATAATTTCTTATTAAATTTATTTTGAACCTGATTTAGAACATCTGGAAGAAGAAATGATAGTCCATTTTCCAAGGATTCAATCTTCAACTTTCGTGTAGAGTCAAACAAACTACAAATTGCCCAGAATCAAGCCATGATAAGGATTTTTCATGTTGCTCATCAGCCAATGCGGTGTTGGATGGTTTGCATGTGTGATATAATGGACAGTCAAATTATGATCCTATTTGGGCTTCTGATTGTGAAGTTGTCCTCATAAGACCAATTTCAGAATCATTTCCAACCAATACAGCATGACGACCGGTGAACTGCATATTTACACACTTGATCAAAGTGTGGAGAACATCTCTTTGGATATCTGTATATATATATATTGAAGTAATTTTTATCAAGGTCATCTTTTGCTAAGGATTATCCCTGAATTTTACATTAGTGAAGTTGATTGTCTGTCAATGTAGTTATTGTATTTAGTTCTGTTGTTCTATAGGAGAACTGTAGTGATGTGTTCAATATCTTTTATCTTATTTGAGGGCTAAATTCTGCTTTTAACAAAAGCTGCTCTCCCCAAATTAAAAAAAATAAGGCCACAAATTAAAACTTTGGGTCTCTATAACTAAAAATGAACTGCATGCCAGACAGTTTCATCTTCCATCCTTTTCTCTGGCATGTCTACTTCTAATATCCTTACGCATCTTCAAATGTAATTATACCTCAGTTATTTATTTCAAATAAACTGACATGACAGTGTACAATATCCATGATTATCTCCTCTTTATTGATCAACGTACTTGAAAGCTGGAAATGTTGACAAGACAACTAAGACAACTGACTGTTGTATAGGACGTCCCTGTAAGACAACTGACTGTTGTATAGGACATCCCTGTAAGACAACTGACTGTTGTATAGGATGTCCCTGTAAGACAACTGACTATAATTGTATAGGATGTCCCTGTAAGACAACTGACTATAATTGTATAGGATGTCCCTGTAAGACAACTGACTATTGCATAGGATGTCCCTGTAAGACAACTGACTATTGCATAGGATGTCCCCGTAAGACAACTGACTATTGTATAGGATGTCCCTGTAATATTACCGACTAATTGTATGTCCCTGTAATATAATAATAAGATCTGCTGACTTGTGTGGAGGATGCTGAGTACATGTATTTGTAGAATATCTAATGCCAACAGCATGCAGCAGGATGTCCCCATGGCCCCACAAGATCTTGGAAGTTATACTTCCTAGGTAGAGCCACGCCCCTTCGTTTCGATCAGTACCGAGTTCTTATTTTCCTGCCCACACATTCGATCAACCACGTGACCTCGCCTCGATCCTTTTACCTTACGTCCGCCATCGTGGATTCACGACTTGAGAAGTGTGGACGTAAAACGCAACTAAATCAAGATGGTACGTGATAATCGACTATCAATCGATTTGAAATCTTAAAATTGAATATTTCATGTACCAGAATATATGTCTATGAACGGTCGTCAGGGTTTTAAAGCCTGTTTATTTTCCTCTTAAAATGTTATTCCCGTCACTTGTCTAGATTGCTGTACACGTCACTGCATACATAGATACACAGTACAATGTAGATGTATGAGTTGAAAATGTTATGACGAAGTACCAGTCATGCTAGTGGTACGAGTGGAATGAAAGAATAATTGACACCCGGATCTATTTAAGTTGGCGCTTGATCATGTTTTTTGTCATTTATTATGATGGGCAAGATCAAGAGAGCTGAATCCTCATCCCAAGGCGCAATTCTGAATTCTGTTCACCTCCCAGTTTTCTGACATGTGGTTGTGCAATATTTGGACTCGCTCATTTTCATTCATAGCAGTCAACTTTACCAGTGCACACCCAGGTGGAAGGTGAATGAAATGGAACACTGGTTGGTGTGACACTGATAGAATACGCAAATTTCACCTCTCGAGCCATTGGCATTGTCTCATCTCTTGGCATCTTTTACCATGCTGCTGGGTAATATCCTTTTGCTCTATTTCAGCCGTCATTTAATGTGGACGAGATCCGTGAGATCATGGACCGGAAACATCAAATCCGGAACATGTCTGTTATTGCCCATGTTGATCATGGAAAATCCACCCTGACTGACTCTCTAGTCAGCAAAGCTGGTATCATTGCCGATTCCAAGGCAGGAGATGCCCGTTACACTGATACCCGAAAGGATGAACAGGAGAGGTGCATCACTATCAAGTCGACGTAAGTATTGTTCCTCAAGCCAATACTACTAATACTAGATTTTTTCCAAGTACATGATTGTTCGAGAAGTTTGTATTTGGGGCTACTTTCTTTATTCAAGTACTCATAGTCAAAAGCAATAGACAACCTGCGAAAATAAAGGCCTTTTCAAAATGGGGAAAATCATTTTCGTGTGCCGTCTAATGATTTGGCTCAGATGAAAATGAATGTGAATGACAGAAACTAAGCATTAAAGAAAATCTTTCTGAAGTCTCTGCCTTTCTTCTGCCATTTGAGTGGTCATGTAATAGTACATAATGGCTTATGTTCCAAAATTCTGAAATCCAGTTTTCCGTTTCCAGTGCCATCTCTCTTTTCTACGAGGTCCCAGAAGATGTCTACAAGCGCATTGCTCAGCCACCAGAAGTTCTGAAGGGAGCTAAGGAAAGGGAAGCTTCTGACAAAAAGTACAAATATCCCAGCAAGACTGATCGTGGTCATTTGATCAACTTGATCGATTCCCCTGGTCACGTTGACTTCTCCTCTGAAGTCACTGCAGCCCTTCGTGTAACTGATGGTGCACTTGTGGTGGTGGATTGTGTTTCTGGTAGGTCAAGCCTCTACCTGCATACGTGGCTAGATATCCTGCATGCCTTTGGCATGGTCCATTGTTGATGCTGGAGGACGTTAATTATCTGTGGCACTTCACAAAGTTGCCTCCAAAAGTCTCCTATTGCTCTTTTCCAGTCGGGTTGATGTTGTAAGGTGGCTTTAGAATGGTCTGTACTAGTCTTAGAACTTAAGACGATCAAAGAAAAAAATACTTCAAAGAAGCTTCTTTTACCGTCTTAACTCTCTCAACAGCAGCCATTAGTCAGAAAAGACTTAGTCGAACCGAGTACGTAATAAACACACTGCATGCGCTTAAACCATAACATGAATTGCTTTTAAAACACTACCATGTTAACAAGTACCCTTTGCGGTTGATGAAAAACATATTTTAAAGCGAAATCCATAGACGGAAATTGGTTAAAATCTCAAGTGAATTTGGAGGCCGTTTTGAAACCAACTTGATTTCGAAGACGGCTTGTTCCAGACAGTCTAAAAATAGGTTTAGAGATTACATCTCCTCACGAAAACATGTCATTGCATGTTACTTTGTGTAAACCGCTGACAACAACGGCGCCATTTTGTGCAAAATGGTGCACTTTTTAACATCATCAAAATTGCCGTGACGAAAAAAGCATCAAGATATATTTCTGAAATTACAAAAGAATATTATCAATCACCAATGGAATGACCCTATTGAGAAATTTGATGTAATTTTTGTTTTTATTCAATTGTTATCGGTCAACTCCTCACATATTGCTGCCAGGGGTGAAAGACTTGGGTAGAGAACGACTCTCTGGTGTGGAGATTGATTACTGCACGTGACAATAATATTGACGGTGGAAGATGTCGGCTTTGCGATTTTCTCGTCAATAATGTCTAAATATGACTTTATTTCTTAGTTAATTTCGAATTTGGTGCATATAAACACTGTACAGCTACATAAAGAATACATTAATTTGGTAGATTCTGTAGATACATGTTCACTCTTAGTCTTTATAAAATTTGCACATAGTCGTAGCGTTTTTCCGGGTTCTTTGATGTGCAAATGTACATTTCCACGTGCTTTCATCTACGCGGTATTTCTGATATCCTTGCATCGACGTATATATGGCGTAAATCCGATTGTCCCAGCCAATATACGCTTATGGTTCATTCGACTAGGTCTGTACTATGTTGTTTATTGTGTTGGCATAACACATCAGAATATAGCATGTAGATGTTTCTTTTAGGTGTGTGTGTCCAGACCGAGACTGTGCTTCGTCAAGCAATTGCAGAACGTATCAAGCCTATTCTGTTCATGAACAAGATGGACTTGGCTATCAGTTCTCGTCAGTTGGATCATGAGCAACTCTACCAGGCCTTCCAGAGGAGTATTGAAGATGTCAACGTCATCATCGCAACATATGGTGACGAGGAGGGGCCAATGGGCAAAATAATGGTAAGTGTTATTACTTGTTAAGTTGTTGGTGCCGTACATGACAAATCTTAGATCTCGACACCGGTTGCAAATAGATGTGGAGACATTCAAAATTCTTTTAGAGGGCACGGATAAGTTTTTGACAAAGGGGGTACAGCACAAGTCCAAGGTTGGTTGACTCTTTCACTGCCGACCAAGGGAAGTATGTTCGCTTAAAGAATCACAATTACTCAAGGTAATTATTCATTTTGGTGGACACAAAGATACCGGAAGATCATCGCCAACCTCTCATATTTATGTACCGCTCTGCGAGTCGAGGATTTGCATAATGGTTGTTTCGTAGCAATACTCTTTATGGTTTTTCACTTGATTATTTTTTACCTTTCAGGTCAACCCTGAATCTGGTACTGTTGGATTCGGTTCTGGCCTGCAGGGCTGGGCCTTCATCCTTCAAGACTTTGCCGAATTGTATCACAAGAAACTTGGGGTCCCAACAGAAAAACTGATGAAGAGATTCTGGGGTGAACATTTCTACTACATTCCTCCAAAACCCAAGGATGGAGAGAAAAAGGAAGTGCCAGCCAAGGGGGACAAAGCTCCAAAAACCAAGGGGGACAAAGCTCCAAAAACCAAGGATGGAGAGAAGGAAGTGCCAGCCAAGGACAAAGGACCGAAGAAGTGGATTACGGTGCAGCAGGACAACTACGAAAGAGCTTTCAACCGCTTTGTCCTGAAACCCATCTATGATGTAAGTTCTTCTATCAGCCTCTGATCTACAAACTAGGGGAAACATTACCAGAGCAGTCCCAAATCATCTGATCTACAAGGGATCCCCTTCTTTAATGACAGCAGAATTTTTTTGGCCCGTTGTAAGGTATTGGGCTAAAAACTATTTCTTTGGTCATCTTAAGTTTTGGGTCTGGTAGTAAATGCAAGTGGTGAAATTGAAGTGAAAGGCATTGGCCACCCTAGTGTTACAGTTCATCTTCGAAAATGGTTGAAACTTCCTTTCATTCCTTCCTAGTTGATTGATGCCGTCAAGAATAAGACCAGGGAAGAGGCCTACAAGTTCATCGAGAAATCCTATGATGTTACCATCTCCAACGACGACAAACAATTGGAGGACAAGCCATTCAGAAAGAGGATCCTCCAAAAGTGGCTCCCGGCTGGCGAAGCGTTACTTCAGATGATCACAATTCACTTGCCTTCCCCTGTGAAGTCGCAGAGATACCGTATGGAGCTGCTGTACGAAGGTCCCCATGAGGATGCTGCTGCCCAGGGTGTCAAAAACTGTGACCCAGATGCACCCCTCATGATGTACATCTCCAAGATGGTCCCAACAAGTGATAAAGGACGATTCTATGCTTTCGGTCGCGTCTTCTCCGGACGAGTTGCCAGTGGCCAGAAGGTGCGAATCATGGGCCCCAACTACGATCCATGCAAAGCTCATGGTAAGAAGGACGATCTCTACGAGAAGAGCATTCAGAGGTAAGTGTCTATGCTAGAGGAAAAAGCTTAGTACGAGGTAGTTGTAAAACTCGTGAGTCTGACCCAGGAGAACAGGCGGAACGAAGTATGTTGTGGTGTAGTTGCGAGCATTGCGAGATCAGTCTTCAAAGGGTTAAATTTACCAGAGTGATGATGACTTGTGCTGCTCAGAGTAATACAAACTGTATTACAAACCTCATAATGTTGCTCTTTTTATATTGAAACTTTTGTTCCCCACAGGACTGTCCTTATGATGGGCCGCGCAGTAGAGCAGATTCCTGATGTTCCCTGTGGTAATATCTGTGGACTTGTTGGCGTTGATCAGTATCTCGTCAAGACCGGTACGATAACCACTTTCGCAGAAGCCCACAACATGAAGGTTATGAAGTTCTCTGTCAGTCCTGTTGTCAGGGTTGCTGTGGAACCCAAGAATGCGTCCGAGCTGCCCAAGTTGGTGGAAGGTCTCAAGCGTTTGGCAAAATCAGATCCTATGGTACAGGTAAGTTAGTCGACATGACACTGGTTCATTTGAATAACTGCAGGACCAGTACCAAAATCGCCTCTTCTCAAAAATGATTGTGGACTCCAGGGGTGGAGATATACATATTCATACCAAAAAGATTTACTTAAGAAATGTTCCAGGGCCATTCGTGCATTTTAGACATAGAAATGTGTTTGTAATTATCAAAAAAATATGTAGGTCTACATCAAAATGATTAAGTTTGGTGTCCAAGTCATCACCGACTGAACATTTATTAATGTGTCTAACCTCTTGTTAAGGTTCTGTATGAAGAATCTGGTGAGTGTGTCGTTGCCGGTGCTGGTGAACTTCATCTGGAGATCTGCCTTAAAGATTTGGAGGAAGATCATGCCTGCATTCCCCTCAGGATGAGTGAACCAGTGGTGTCCTATCGGGAAACAATGGTTGGGAGCTCAGATATAGTGTTGACAAAATCTCCAAACAAGCACAACAGATTGTTCATGAGGGGTGTACCCTTGTCTGATGAAGTTGGAAAAGCTATTGATGATGTAAGTTGCAGTTCTGATCAGTCATTGTCACATACTTCAGGCGTTGATTGAGTTTGAAGAATAGAATATTTGATATTTTTTGTACCTAACCAGAGCTTTTCAACTTCATGTTGACACGTGTATGAGCCAATCACGTGGTAACAAGTTAACACCATCACCGCCACCTCCCCCTTTAAAAATGTCGCCACCACCAAGTGGACCTTGACAAGTATATAGTTGAATTGTAGCCTCAAAAACTGCCTACATTATTGGGGTAAACATTCTACACAGGTATAACTCTAAAAGGTGAAAGTCTCAATCAGTAGATCCACGTAGAATGCTGGCAAGTAAGTTTTATTATTCTTTTCAGGGTGATGTCAGCCACAAGCAGGATCCGAAGAGTCGGGCAACTTACATCAAGGAAAACTTCGGATGGGATCCCAATGAAGCAAGGAAGATCTGGTGCTTTGGCCCTGATGGGTCAGGACCTAACATGGTTGTTGATGTGACTAAGGCTGTCCAGTATCTGAATGAAATCAAGGACAGTGTTGTAGCTGGATTCCAGTGGGCTTCGAAAGAGGTAGGCATTGCTCACTCCGCGATGTGTCGCTGTCTGCCGGTATGCACTTGAGTGTGCAGTGTTAGATTGCAAATGTGCCCCGCAGATATGTCCCCATCCAAGTGAAAGGGTAGGAAAAACAATTTTCCAGGCAGGGGAGAGTTAAAAGTTTTGTGTGTCGTCGGTTCATTGCACAATTACTAGCTTCAGGTGACCTCCCTAATTGGGTAGTTTGTGCAGCCCATTATCATATGACAAGCCAGAGGCACTACCTGTTAAACCAAATTCAATTTCAACCTTTTGTTCTTAGGGTGTACTCTGTGAAGAAAACATGCGCTGTTGTCGTTTCGATATCCATGATGTAACCCTGCACGCAGATGCCATCCATCGTGGTGGTGGCCAGATCATACCAACTGCAAGAAGAGGGATCTATGGATGTATGTTGACAAGTAGCCCAAGACTCATGGAGCCTGTTTACCTTGTGGAAATTCAGGTGAGACACAACTGTTGTAACCATTTGCTGAACTGTGCTCAAACAAGGCGCTGACTGCGCTTGAATTTTGAAACCAAGGCCATTGTAAAAAGTGGCCATCTTACCGTCTGCATCTGAAATCAATGTTGCATCATTCGGAGAGTGATACTAGTGGAGCGGCCCCAGCCCTCGATTTCAATTGGTGTCAGTCCATGAGTAAAAATAGTTTGGATGTAGTACAACTTTTGATCCGACCATCATAGCAATAGTAGTACTTTAGTGCATATTGGAATGCTCAGTTGCCCTTATACCTTGTTTCTGTTGCCGTTCCAGTGTCCTGCTGATTCTACTGGTGGCATCTATGGTGTACTGAATAAGAGGAGAGGAATCAGTAATGGAGAAATGGCAATCGCTGGCACTCCAATGAAAATGGTGAAATGTTTCTTGCCTGTAAACGAATCATTTGGTAAGTTCATTTTATTCCACGTAACTAAATCCAACTTTCTGTTCCATTGCCCAAAACATACAGGACAAAGAATTCCTGTTAAATGAATGGAGTATGATTATTGTTTAATAGTGTGCCGCACTTTCTTGACAAAGCAATCACATTTTCTTTTGCAGGATTTACTGAGGCTCTTCGTTCATCAACCCAGGGCAAGGCATTCCCACAGTGTGTGTTCGATCACTGGGAGCCAATGAAGGATTCTGATCCATTGACTGTTGGAACGATGGCTAACAAGATTGTTTCCGCCACGAGGAAACGCAAGGGTTTGAACGAAAATGTACCAGATGCATCCAAGTACATTGACAAAATGTAGACTTCCACTGAGACATCTAGGAAAAATGGACTATTTATTCTTCTGTTCATTGGGCTTCACTTCCTATGGACTGAGGTTCTTTTCTTTTCAAAGAACATTATTCCCCCTCCCCCGAGGCATCAAATTTTCTCAATGAATGACTGGTCGGCGCAACTATGGCAATGATACTTATATGAGTCAAGTCATATAATTTTTTCTTCTGAAAGACAAACCTGATTCCTCCGGAAGTGGAGTTCCCAAATCAGTTTATCAAGAGTTGTGCTGTGCTGTGCTGTCAAGTGTCTGGTGGTGGACTTCAGTTGCTGTCTTCGCCTTGATTAAATCATTCAATATATAGATTCGGTATTATGCGGCAATGATTGTCCAAAGTTGCAGTGAATGTTACCAAGATCTGCATTGCTGTGTTCAGAATATGAGGTTGGTTCTTGCATGGAACTTCTGTGTAAATAAAATGGATAAATACACATTCATTATACTGGTGTATATGTGGATACATGTATGAACTGAAGTTGAACTGTCACTGAAGGCTGTAAAGGAAAGTAGAATAAAAGCACTCTATTGTCAGCCATATTTGATTTGCTTTGTTGGTGTTTTATATCCTGGTACATTTGAGGATTAGTCAGTGGTACCTGGTAGATATACCGAGTGTGATCATTGACAGTGTCAGTGTGACTAAATCCATCCTGCAACATCAGCCACAAATGGTGAGAGACTGGAGCGATTCCTCCTGTTGCACCGCTCTACGTCGAGCGTATGTGCTACCTCGAAAAAGTCAGGAATTCCGGCCCAAGCCATGAAGAAAAACAGGAAAACCCCTCGGTGTAAAAAGAGATTGACGTCACAAGGCTAGCCAACAAATCGCGGGCCATTGTTTCGTCCCCAAAATGGACTTTTCTCCGAGGAAAAAGTTGTAAAAGATTGGAAACTATTCCTCCTGCTACACCAGCCTCACTTTGTGATTGGCATGGGCTATGCCTCCTTCATAAGCCACACGACCGTTGTGACAGATGGGGAATCGACCTGCGAAAGACCGATGAATATACATGTACTTCGTGCTTCACCGAGCCACCAGTTTAGACTGAATACAATCATGTATTGCACCAAAAGCATCGGTTAACTTCTGAAATGTTTTTTCTCCGTATTGACACATGGTACCTTTGGTTCCAAGCAACCCCGTGACGCTGGCGCTGTTGCGTTTTCCATACAGATACATTTATGGACGATAACCAAACCATTGGATCAGAGCAAAAACATCTTTCCCATGTGGTTAGCCACTTTCTGTACCCAAAACAAAACACCAAGCTACGACACTGGTGGCGCTGTAAACATGATTATTATTATTATTATTAAAAAACATTTTTATAGCGCTTAACGTTGTTAAAACTTCTAAGCGCTTTACAATTTATGATAAAACATAACATTAATACATGATAGAATAAAAGTCATTACTAAAGAAAACGTGCAAAGGATTCAAAAGAATTTCTTAAGATATGAGTTATTAGTGCAGTTTTAAAACGACCCAGGGTACTCTGGCCACGAACACTATTTGGAAGGTCATTCCATAGCTTTGGTCCCGCCACTGCGAATGCAGAGGAGCCTATCACATTAAACATGAGTAATGGTTTATCTCCCGTACGAATATCAACAGATGCTTATGAGGTTTAGATTTTCTGATGTCGTTCAGTCGTACGCGAGTTCGTGAGGCCATGAGGACCCGACGACAATGCTTTTTGCTGTTGATGTGCAGGCAAGGACAGCGTGGTTTCGGCCAGCTGGTGACATTAACCCATGGCTCATGGCCTTGGTGAGTTCCATCATGAGATCAGGCTTTTTTACTCCTTCGTCATATACAAAATATCGAGAGGCAGAGAATATTGAAAATAACTGATGCCAGGATGGGTGAGGTTCTTCAAATGATCTGTGACAGACTCTAAATGTATATATGAGGACACGTTGTGCTAGCCCATTCAAATCATACTGAAGGCTTCCAGCGCTTTTGCCTCCGTATATTAACGCATATTGTCTGGAAGCTGAGCAGTGTCAATCAGTGAGGGTCAAGATGATTCAACCAGGCTCCGATCCGATACGCTGTACTCTTGTAGTGGGGCGGGCAGGTCAGGCTGGTCTTACACTCCCCCAGCAAGGGCGACGCTGTCTCTTCCTCATAACTACTAATTTCCATGCCTCCGAGTCCGAGTCTGTAGCCGACACAGGTGGTGCCCCCGGCCCATGTGATGTCACCCAAGCTCTTCTTTCAAGTGATGACAGTTGGCCTCGCCAATCACGGTTCAGAGCAAATGGGTTATATTGCAATACCAGGACTCCAGCCAGGGATTTGCATTTTCTCTGAGGTACACCCTGGTTGAAGTGGAATAGGCTTCATCCCTTCCCCAAGTGGTACACTCGGGACGTAGTGAACCGGCCTGGTCCTGTCGCCAGGTACAGAAAGACAATTGGTATTTCCCGCGAAATTGCCTGCATTGGAGTCTTATCATCATCATCATTACCACCGTCGTGACCCTGTCGAATTGGAGTCCACTATAGGCTACTGTCCACCTGTGGTTACGCAGGATCTTTTTTTGCCCTGGCATAGACACTCAGGAAGAAGGGACCACGGCTTTTAGTCTCATCCGACAGACCCTAAAGTATTTCATACGTTATATGTGTTGTGAAACACCAAAATATTCCTTTCCTGCCTGGAGATATATTAGATATATGTTCTCCATTTTTCAATGATGTCTGTGCAGAGCCTCTTTAAGATGAAAAACACAATATGATATGAGAAAATGGAGTTTATTTTGTTTTTCTTTACTCTCATCACCAATACACATGCCAAATACCACAACTTCTGTTTTGCTCATCCTTCAGTCACAATTCCCACAAACACTGCTTGAAATGGTATACATGTTACTTGAGGTGGTACTGTGGTTGTGACATAACTCTACAACTGCAAGACTTCAATGATTTCATTTCAGGACAGAGTTTTTCACTTTCACAATCACTAACCATGCTATTAAACTAATGCAGCCTCACTTGACCGGTTAGAATAATCCTTTGAATTTCATATAATTTGAAGCAGCATTTATAGGTGCTAAGTTGTGAGTGCTTAAAATATTAGAAGAAGAGTTTCACATCTAGATACACGTCAACTCTTCTTGACTAATGACTACATGAACAGTGAAACCTCTCTTATTAGACACCTCTGTTGGTACAACACCAACTCAAAAAGGACACTTGAAGGCTCAAGTTGTTCATTTCGATCAAGTGAGTCGTTGTCAGTCCCAAGAGTGTCCTTGATAGAGAGGTTTTACTGTACATGCAATGTCCATCATCTGTTTCATTTTTCCTAAACATCAAGCTTTGCTCTTCTTCTTCTTTCTCTCAATTCGTTGAGTTTTTTCATACTCTTCACGTTTCTCTTTAAGCTTCTTAACCTGCAACAAATAAGGATGGCAATGAACACCATAAGTTCAAGAACCAATCAGTGGGCAACCTAATCTTGCAGTAGAAAAAAGATTTTAAAAAATGAACAACAGCCTCTGTACTTATTACTCAGGTCAACTGTTTCACACAACATCATGAATGAGAACAGAACTCGCCAAAGTTTTCTTATTCTGACGAAATGTTCCAATGCTTTACACTTCTTTTATGAAAATCTCCCCTTCAAAGGGGGTCTTGATGCTGGAATTAGAGGCTCAGACGTCGAACGTGAACTGTTAAGGGCCTCGGTTGTGTTTTGAGGTGCCTTGGGACGCAAAGAGGACAAAGAAGAAGAAGCCTTACCTCCTGTGCTTTCTTCTTCTTTGAATGCATGATCTTTTTGTACAAGCGACGATGTTTCTTGGGAATCATCATCTCGCCTAGGCGACGCTCCTCGTCCATCTGTTTCTTGAGTTTCTTATCAATGTCTTCCACCTCGACTTCCCCCGCCTCAACTGACATTGTGCTCACATTCAAGTCCTGAAATAACAGATCAATGTGCAGTTGATCACGGTGTCCTTAAAGGGGGAACTATTGACTATTCTTCAAAGTCCAAAACGGCAGGGTGAAATATGACATCCTTATCATGACAGGTTAGGACCATCACAGTCATGAATAGCAAATGACTCAAGAAAAAACTGTTTCATGCACATAAGGAATAACAAGTTGCTGATGTTCAGCTCTCAACTTATATACATTTTCGTGCCAGTTGGCCTACCTTCTTTTCTCTCTTCTTGCTTGGTTGGGATGCAGCATCATTTGTCTCAGTCTTCCGTTTCTTAGCAGACTTATCTAGAACAAGAAAGTGCCTTGCAGGTGAAGTTGACGATGGATGGATCAGAGATAATTTTTAATAGATTTTGTTCAGATGAGTAATTCCTTAAATAAAGCCCGTTTTGCAGCTGATAAAACATTGTTGCCAATTTCCATACTGAGTTTTTTGAGTTGTAAGTTACATATTCATCAACCGAACAATATTTTAATGACACCTTAATGAACACATATCGTACCTTCTTCATCATCACTGCTGTCATCATCATCATCATCATCATCCTGTTCCAAGTCCTCCTCCTCGTCATCATCATCCCCTTCGAGTTCATCTTCTTCATCACTGCTTCCTTCACCAGATTCTTCATTAGATATTTCTGTGAAGACAATGCCACAGCAATGAGCCAAGGTGACATCAATTCAGGTACTAACTTACATTACATTACAATGAAACATCAGATTTTTTAAGCGACTTTGGCCTACGAAGCAACAGTACTGAATTTGCCTCTTTCCTGATCAATGCCTCTCTTGGTGGAGCTCTTTTGTGGGGAAACAAAATGGCCTAAAAGTGGCAAAGTAATAAATGTTGTGACTGAGGCAACATATCGTCATCGTTTCCAAAAGTGCAAAGATAATTCAAAATTGTATTCATACCAGAATCAGTTTGCCTGCCCATTAATTTGAGTTTTTCCGGTGGCACGTAGTCATCTTCTGTTTCTTCAACGAATGGTGACAAATGGGGAGGTAGGGTAACACCAGGGAAGTAGTCTTCAACAGGAAGTAGCTTTCTCGCGTTGATACAGTCGAAGATCCACTGAGGCTGAATGTAATATCTGAAAATTTTGTAACCATTTCAAATTAGAAATTAATTTTTACACAGGACATATAGAACGGACACCAGCTGTATCTGCCATGGTCAATTGGGAATCTGCTACTCTGCTATAGCAGTTATTTGCTCAGTGTGAATCATATCAAACAAACTATTCTGTTTAAAACTTTGGAAACTGTAGCATTTGTATTGTTTCTTCCGTTGCTGATCTTGAGAGCGTTTTTTGCGGGCCATATTTTGGGGTGGTCAATCTTGTTTATTAGCTTCAGAACACTGGATCAAATACACTGCTTACCGTGACAAGTACTGCTTCTCCACTTCTGGTCTGTCAACGATTTGATGCGTTATTGATTCATCTGTTTCTTCAAAGGTGGCGCCCAATGCCATTGTTTTGTGCCAGGACACCTGACCTCCAAAGCTTCTGCAAGATCAGGAAAAGAACAGCAATGATGAAAATGCCTCGGAAATACTTTTCAAAACTTACCAGGAATATAATACATTGCATTGCATAGACAATTCCTAAAATTCCAATCTCACAACCAGCCAGGCTACCAGCCAAACAGAGCCTTGTTTTGGGCTTAGTTCACCAGCATAACGATATGGAAGTGTACCGATCACAACCAGAGAGGTCGAACGAATTCACTCTCTCTCCAATGGAAATGTCCAGTGCAGGACAGAGTAGACTGAACACATGTGCCCGCTGAAGGAATTTCCAATGCATACTAAATCTAGATATTGGAATTCAGGAAAAACTATTGCCTACCTGATGACAAATGTCAACGCTTCCCTTGGCACCTCTCTATTTACGAAGCACTTGACTCCCTTGAACAATTTGAGGAACTTGGTCATCTTCTCCTGTTCAACTTTGGCTTGCTCAATAACATCAGGATCATCAGACTGAAAGTGTGAAGATAGATAAGCACGTCGGCTCCATCCAACTGCTTCCTGCAAATGCGGCCTTGGTGACCCAACACCTAGGCACATTCTGCAGGATTGTCCCTGGATGAAAAGAAGACAGGTCCTTTGGCTGGAAGCAAAGCAACTGAAGAAGTCAAATGGGGAACGGCAGACGACCTATTTTACTGGATAAAATCACTTACATGTGATTTCATCTCTTGGCTTTTTGAGGGGCGACAGAGAAAAGGCCAACTTGTTAGCCAACTTGTGACTTTCAATTGTGCACTGGATAGCATTAAAGTTGGAGACCTTCATTTTCTCATATGACTTGATAATCGCTATCACTATCAGAAAAATGTTTTAACGACAAATATAAGCTCACCACAACAGATGGAAACTCATCTGCATTAGCATCATCATCATCGCCGGTATTGTCTCCGATTTTTGCTAGACTTTGCGTCATCGCAGCAAGCCGCTGAAGTAAAGAACATACTTGTGATCATTGCGTGATGAAAATATAAATTGAGGAGAACCATACTAGGTGGATAAAACCAAAAATTAAAAAGCGGGTCGATATATTTGAAATAAAATTTGCTTTCGCTCAGTTTTTTTAAAGAGTTTATTGGAAAACACATTTCCTGACAACTCACCTCTTCCAACTGCTCCGCTTTTGAACACAAATCCCCGGGATCTTTTGAATCGAGCTCAAGATCAAGCTGAAATCACAACATGGAAAAGTCAATTCCAGAACACATAGGCAACAATCTTTCATTTTAAAACGGATTATGGATCAATCTCATTTTGACAAAAGACTCCAGCAATGCAGCGAAACTCTTTAAGTCACACTTACCTTTGGTGGATAGTGGAGATTTAGGGTGTGGTACAGTCTGAAGTTAATGAAACCCAACATGGTGGTGTAGAACTCAACAAAGGTCGCCATAATCCTGTAGTCAACGTCGGTAGGATGCTGAAATTTGCAAAACACAATTTTAAGTTCTAACTACAGCTCTCAAGCAAACGCTAACGACCATTGATACATGCACATGTAACATCAAGCTAACCCTTGAGGCAGCAAGTGCGTGGTACAAACACATGAAGTCAGGAAATTCTTAATGCCAGTGACAAAAGTCGACAGCTGTGACTTGAACTGGTCCCTGCACTTTATAGCAGTTGTCTTTACCTCATGGCCGAGTTTGTGTGGAACAATCCAAGTGAGTGTCTGTCCCATGATCTCCACTTGGTAGTATATGCCTTTGATGGAGATAAACACCTGAAAATGAAGCAACAATTTTAATGCTTGATATTTAAGACACCATTACTCCAACCATTTACATGCTAAAGACCCACACTTTTAAAGCTTCTGCAAGCTTCACTTCTTTAACAAAACAAACTATGATTGCTTCATTTATGCCGAGGCTATTTGAATTTGGTTAATTGTGGCCTTAGATACCATCTTTTCAAATTGATGAAAAGTATGCAACATATGTGGCCAAAAATACACCGGAAAAAGGAATGATGAACAAAGTAACAATATCTGTGTCCTTGAGCAAGGCACTCAACTCTACATATAACGGTACATACCTTCCGCAGTGCTTTTGCTGCAATACAATAGTGAAGGAACTCAACACTCAATCTCCGACATAATTGAATGACTTCACTGTGGGTCTTTCTCGTCTTTGGGAAGCCGGCAAAAAGGAAACACATGGACAGGCAGTCTTCTAGATCCCGTAGTGCATCAATGAAAGAAGGGTATCTGAAAATGGTTGGATTTCTTTACAGACAAGTATAAGAGGAGGAGATGAATACAAGAGCACTTTCACCCTCATTATCATGAAATGCTCTTTTTGTGTTCTTTTCTTAAAGAAGACATATAACAATAATTGGACTCCAACTTTTAGTCAGAGAAACTTGATGAAGTTACTACGAAGACAGATAACTTTTTCTCATAAACCTTGTATCCAGGGGAAAATAACATAACTTGCTGCTAAAAACACTCGACCTACCTTTCCCTCACAATGTGATCTAATTTATATTTTGGCTTGTTTCGCCGCAGTCTCTTTGCTCTGTCACCTTCATTTTTAGCAAGGGCTTTCTTTAGCTTTCGAACAAATATCTGAAATTAAGATTGATAATTCTGGTAAAGTCATCGGGCCAAATTGCGTGTCAGTCTGCTGATCTAACACCAAGCTATCAAGCTCCTTTCAAGCAGCTTTGCAAGCATTGCCAGAACTCATATTTCCCAACAAATCTCACCTTAAATGCCCTGAATTTGTTGACAATGGGTTCATGGAGCAGGAACTGTATATCTTTGTAGAAATAATATGTTTTAGCTGCGGTGCTCCCCTTTCCGACCTTCTTCTTGTGTTTGGGCTCATGAGGATAAATCCCTTTCAAGATACATAGACGCCTGAAGATACAAGGGTTAAACATGATACAGGTGATACAGATTTGAAAACAGGTGAGAGAGACCCCTAATGGCGTCTTTGTGTAACTTTATGTTGCCTACCTAGCTGCTGCCTGTAGAATCCCTTTAATACTACAATCAAGATGTACAGACCGGGGGAGCTGGCTGTACGTACCCATAAGTCTTTGCGGTAGTCTCGCGCGTACCGGATATAACCCATCAAGCTTTTCTCCTTCAGAGAAATACTGCGTTGCGCTCAAGTGCCTTATAAGGCTGTGAACAAAATTAACGTTCGACCAATGAGAAAGCCACATTACCCTGCATACGAGGTTGGACGCGTGATCACTAAATGACAAGTAAAAATAGAATCAGACCACATGTTTCTATATGTCAGAATGCTGCCGTTTGCGCTGTAGTACACGTGTGTTGTCCAAATTTTCGATTTCAAGCAAGTTTAAGGCCAACCTCGTGTCCACCAGACTAATGCATAATTGGCAGTTGAGCGCAACGCAGTATTTCTCTGAAGGAGAAAAGCTTGATAGGTTATATCCGGTACGCGCGAGACTACCACAAAGACTTATGGGTACGTACAGCCAGCTCCCCCGGTCTGTACATCTTGATTGTCGTATACACAGTGAACAGGATTTTGAAAGTCTAGGGATGCATGTGAGGCCAAGTTTCAGTGCATCATATTTCAAGAAAATGCCGAGTGTATTTGGTTCCTAGCATCACCCTACATGGGTCACTGTGGACTCGAGAACTTACCTAAAATCAGGTAAAGATAACTGTAACTTCTTCAAAGCCTGGTTCCTTGCGATGTATGCAGTTGCCGCACCTTTCTCATACTGAAAGGATTATCAATTAAAACAAATTATAGAGTTATCTTGGAAGTTGCCGGAAATAGGTTTTCCCGATGCTGGAACAGTGGAAGTCCTACAGAAAATCAACACGTATTGACTGAAGTCACAAGTTTCCAAGTCCCGCAATATGCATGTTGTATAGAAAGAGTTGGAAGGCTGTAGCCAGACTGTTGCTTTGGATTGTTCACTACTAGATGGAATTATGAACATCATGATTCATGTTCACAGTGTGCAGTGCAGGGCTAGTGGCAGCGTGTACATGATGTAGTGTACAAAACAAGCAAAACCAACTCAAAAAGATCGGTCAAATAGGGTATCGTCTATTCGTCAAATTTCAAAATGTTGGTAATAAATATAAACAAACAACATTAAATAACATAAATATATGAAACTTTGAGGATGATCTCCCCTCAAATTGTATAAAAGCACCTTTTTCTGCGGTCGTCCCATTCCTAAAACGTCATGTAAATATTGCACACGTGTTGTTGTTACGCGATAAACCAATGTTCCTGGAGCACCGGGAGAGCGAAATCGGCGACAGGTCTTCGGTCTTGTCTTGTGTCCCCGGAGTTATATCAGTGATGTCGGGATTACGAAATTCTATTGTTCTTTATGATTATAATCTCAGGCCATGTGGGTCACGCTATACAACAGCTGTTGGGGGTCCTTTCTGGCCATCTGAAGGCTTAACTCATAAGTTGTATGTATCAACTTGCCTCTTGGGAGAACAGGCCTGAAATTGCCATGGTTTCTTCTTATCTTGGTTCAGGGGCCTAAGTCACTTGATCAAAGAGCCACTCTGAACTTCCAACACAACTCAAATGGACCAGAACAACAATGGAATTGAAAAGCACCGTTATATTTGTATACAATAGACTGTACAAGTTACATACACTTAACTGGCCATGAGATATTTTCAGCTTGAAAACCTTTACTGTTTTGTGAAATTTTCTTCCAAAAAAATGATTTGAGAAATTATATTTTGGGCTCGAGTATTGAGTTCTACAGATAGATTGCACAAACAAAATTAGCCAAAGAATATTCCCAGGTTAACAGTAATAAGAAGAAAATATAGCTGAATTGTGCCATTATTAATTACCAAAACATCAAACCATTAGGTGGCTGTATGTATGCTCAATGCTTAACAGAATTGTCTTGATGTCCTTGTTTCTATCATTTATACACAACAATGGAAATTTTTTGTATCAACACACATATATTTTGGCAACTTGCAAAAAATCTTTAAAATACATGTAGTAGCATTTTCACGACTTTCGACTACGAAATGTCTTATTGTTTTTCCACCAAAAGAAATATGTTATTGCAATTTATATTTTTGCAAATCACAGTTATTCATGAAAGCCGCAAAAATTTGTCGGTTCACAGTACATATATAATGGGAATTCCTAGAGGCAAATTTACAGTATTTTCTAAGGAGGCTGAGTGGCATTGAAAGAGTTCAACTGCTTTGACAGCACCTAACAATAACAATATTGAACTTCATTCAGTTCTTGAACAGGTGTAAATAATAACAATTTGAGAAAATAGCACGGCAGTTTTAACAGCGAAGATAAATCAGGGAGATGAATGAAGTTCAGAGCTTTGTGGCCAGGGTGGTGTCCTCTGGCTTTTGACCAATCAACAAGGGTCATGTTGGGCACATTAATGAAGGAAAAGAAAGAGGGGATAGCTTTTTCTCAGGCTAAAAAAACCGACTTTCTAGGACCATTTCCATTGCCGGAGAAGAACACTTTAATACTTTTTGATAAATAGAACACACAGGTTAACATAGAAAGTAAGATGTGAAGCTGTTGGTAATCATCAAGAAAACACCATGGCTATTTTAAAATGGCTTGGACCCTGAACATCAAAGCATTAGATGGAACTGATGTTGTGTTTCCTGCTCTTCGTACAGTTCTCAACACCCCAAAAGAAATCGAGCTAGGAATGCCAACATAACCTACTTTCTTATTGCACTCAACAACATTCCAGGCTTGATTGAAAGAGAAACAAAACCCTTGTTTACATATCTCATAAATGTCATATCCAATAGATACAAGGGTCAAGACGTCCTAAAGGAATTGACATGATGTTTCCCTCATGATTGTGCTCATTGCATTTCATAACATTATTATATTGCATTACCAGGCAACAGATTAAGGGATTATCGCAAAATATATTGAAGCTGAAAAAGACAAAATAACTTAATCTCTCCCTTGCCAAACACCCTCAGGCAAGACTAATCAAGTTTCCTCTTGTCTCGGACAAAATTTCAGACAATGAAGTTACGGCTTACCAACCTCCTCCCTCCCCTTGCCTACCGGTAACACAATGAAAACATTCAGTCTTTTTCAGCTATGGTGTACATACAGAGCAATGAACAGGTCTTGTAGTTGATGAAAAATGGTTGGCTTTGCAAGTTGGCTAAACAGCTACAGGAAAAAACTTGACCCTTATATACATCAAGATTTTATATTTACACAAGTGAAGAGAGGTTGCTCATGTCATGTCATGTGGTGTAATGAAGTGTCACGCAAACAAGCTATTTTTGTATGTGTGACCTGTGATCATAAATGCTATGAAGCATAACAAAGCAAATGCACCTCTTCGTGCTGGCATGGTTAAACGATTTTCAACACACTTCATAACAGTTCTTTCAAATTAAGCTGAATTTTTCCACTGACACTGTACTAGAGATCATCATTGCACCTCATAACAGTCCTGTCAAATTACGCTCTGTTCTTTGCACTGACATGGTACCAAAGATCGTCAATGCACTTCATACCAGTCCCCAAAGTCAAGCTCAGTGTCTGGGGAGAAAATGTACTAAAGGTCATCAACACACTCCATAAAAGTTCTTTCTAGCCAGGTTCTATACTTCAATGCCAGTTGCTGCTTCACAGACTTTTTCTTGCTATTATTGATAAACTTTTTACAGAATTCCAATTCTCGTTGAATGATATCTAAATTGGTGTCGTCTTCGACATCGAGGCGACTCTTTTTTGTGACTTCACGATCGGGTGAGCCATCCCTCGTCTCATGGTTACTAGTGCTTTGCAGGTATTCAACAATGAAGCGTCTGAAAGAATAAACAAAGGTTATTCAAGAAAGATCCAAAGTGCCTTATATTGCCAAGTGCAGAGGCACAGATTGAGACTGCAGTCTCTGAAATTCGTCTTCCACTGTATGTGAAGGCAGCATTGTGCCGTTGCTTTGAAAATTGTTTTGCTTTAGAATTAGAAGTGTAGGAAGGTTTTTTCAAAATTTCATGCGTGTAAAAAACGTGTGGGACAGAAAATGTCACTGACTTACCTGTGACACCAAACAGATTCGTGTTCGGGATACCTCTTTAACAAATCAGTCGTATCATCAAGCTCAACTTCCAGGATCGTCTTGTCAACTTCATCGCTTTCATGGTCAGGATATAGGTGGCGCACTACAAACTGACGATAGTGGAATCCACTGTGATCGGAGATATTCAGAGAAACCCATTCTTTGGTTTGATCTAGCTCTGTCAGGAGAATCTGAAAGAAAAAATACAATAATAAGGCTGTCTATTTGTTGACTATGTATCAATCAATATGGCCTGAGGCCGTTTATAAAAAATATGCCAATGGAATGGCATCTCGTGTACCTTTTCAGGGCTCATTAGGAGGTCGGTTTTTATACAAGAAAAACAGCAAGTGACGAAGAATGATTGTGACAAAACCTCTCGCGATGTGAACGACTATTGTAGATGACCTAGCACAGTTCGTACCTGTCTATCACATTTTCCCACGTGTTGCAGCACCCAGATGCGATGGCTCCATGCGTTATAATTACTCGGATAACGGTCAGCAGCCATCTGGCAGACACTCATCTCTTCCTGCACCAGGTTAAGGACGTCAGATGGTATCTGCAGCCTCATTTCACCCACATTTCCTGACGGCGCGAGCTGAACATTTATGGCATCGATATTGAGTGGATCTAGATCAAAGTTTAGTGGCGCAAACCTTGGGTCTGTCCTCATCAGATGATTGAATAACCACTTTCTGTAGAATAATGATTACATCAATACAGCTACAAGGCATCAAAAGTCTGATATTTACAAAAATGGCCACATGTTGGCCATCTTGACGATGAGTGCAATTTAAGCCACCATCAAGAACACAATGTTGCAAGTTTAGATACAGACCAAATCATTTCATACAAAAGAGAGGATGTGTACAATAATATAAAATCCTTCTGAAGATAAGAGCTCACGTGGCAGTAGTCTGATGATAATGGCCACCAACCAGTTGATAATGAAAGCATCAACATTATACTCTGCAATTCAAGGTATATGTAGCTCTTTCTTTGGTTGCTGTCAATAGAAGGCATGTCCCTAAGACCCAACTCGTGAGTCAAGCTGCTTACCTATGACAAAATGTCTCTGGACTCTTAGGGTGCTTTCGCAGAAGCAATGCACCAAACTTAAAATCTTGAGCAACTCGTAGATGTCCTTTCTGAACCGTTTCCTTTCTGTTGGAAAAGAAAATGTAGTAGCAGATGATATATCAACTAAAGTGGTGGTGATATTTTACTGTATTAAATATCATAAGAAATTTCGTTTTGGCATGTTGAAGGGAGACAATTTTTTAGAGTCCTTATTTGAAGTATTTTTAAGACACCATTCGCTTCTTAATGTTCCTGTAAGTTCCTCATAACAGTCACAATTTGTGGATTCTTGGTCAAGTTTACAAATCTGACCTTTTCATAAGAATATTTTGAGACAACACCAACCTTATATTCCATGCTGTGGCCACATCAGGGTTCACTGCAAGCACTGCTCTCGTCAGCTCAATAACATGACCGTAATCTGAAATGTGAAAAAATTAACTATTTACTCGCACTATTTTTGTTCAATATGCCTCAACAATGTGGCCAATCATCATTCATGGTCTCAAGTCTAGCAATTACTTTTGCAATTATACAGTAATACTCTATGGCTCTCTCAATGACTTAAAAATTGAGATGCCCAAGGTCACAATGGATAGGTGCTTGATGTATTGGCCTTTCTTTGTCATTACCATTTGAGACTAACTTGATGCATGATTATATACGTTTTATCTCCGGAAAAGGTCAATAAGCTGTCACTGATAGACCCGAGATCAAACCAACTCTGCTGATAGAATGTATGCATCTGTTGAATTGGATGTACACAGCTTACCTAGCGACCTTGCACCAAGGTGCTTAGTCCTCCAGTCCATGAGCCTATCATAGGCATAACTATAGAGTATCCGAACACACCAATGCTCTAAACCAAGTTTGTGATCAATTAACACCACCGGACTACGGTTTTGCTTTGGCTCAAGGATTGGAATTATATCAAACTCATCTCTGAAATGAAATGATACTCAGACATCTAACCTTGGCCTTTTAGGTGTTGTTTTTAGCACAGCACTACGTAGTCAGCTTCATCTTTATTTGCTACACCATGCCAGCAACATCATC